>NC_052356.1:31545951-31608598 GCF_009727055.1 Benincasa hispida
ACACTATATGGGTTTCACTGAAATCCTGGTTATGGTAGCTGATGGCAAGGTTGAGGATCTGTTGTCTTATCAGAAGGCAATGGAGGATGTTGAACGGGATGAATGGGTCAAAGCCATGGATCTCAAGATGGAGTCTATGTACTTCAACTTAGTATAGGATCTTGTAGATTAACCTAATGGGGTTAAACCTATAGGTTGTAAAAGGATCTACAAGATGAAACGTGGTGCTGATGAGAAGGTACAAACCTTCAAGGCTAGGGAATTGACTATGAAGAAACTTTCTCGCTTGTTGCCATGTTAAAGTCTATTTGTATCCTTCTGTGCATTACCTCATATTATGACTATAAGATATGGAAAATGAATGTCAAGACTACCTTTCTGAATGGTAATCTTGAGGAGACCATTTATATGGTGCAGCGCGAGGGGTTCATAGCCCAAGGTCAAGAGCAAAAAGTTTGCAAACTAAATCGGTCCATTTATAGGCTGAAACAGGCATCTCGATCTTGGAACATTAGGTTTGATACTGTGATCAATTCATACAGCTTTAACCAAAACATTGATGAGCCTTGTGTCTACAAGAAAATCATCCACAATTCAGTAGTTTTCCTATTGTTGTATGTAGATGATATCCTACTCATTAGGAATGATGTAGGTTTACTAACTTCAGTTAAGAACTAGCTAACGACCCAATTCCAAATGAAAGATTTGGGAGAGGCTCAGTTTGTTCTTGGTATTCAGATCTTTCGGGATCGAAAGAACAAAGTGTTAACGCTGTCTCAGGCATCGTACATTGACAAGATGTTGATCAAGTACTCGATGTAAAAGTCCAAAAGTGGCCTACTGCCTTTTGAGCATGGAGTTACATTGTCTAAGGAATAGTGTCGTAAGACACCTCAAGAGGTTGAGGAAATGAGACGGGTCCCCTATGCATCTATCGTTAGCAGTTTGATGTTGTGATGTTATGTACTCGACCTGACATCTACTACACTGTGGGGATAGTCAGTAGATATCAGTCTAATCCATGTCAGGATCACTGGACCACCATCAAGAACATCCTCAAGTGTCTTTGAAGAACGAGGGACTACATGTTCGTGTATGGATCTCAGGATTTGATCCTTACTGGTTACACGGACTCTGATTTTTAAACTGATAAGGATTCTCGAAAATCCACTTTAGAATCGGTGTTCACTCTTAACGGAGGGGTTGTAGTATGGCGAAACACTAAGTAGGTGTACATTGCTGACTCCACGATGGAGGCCGAGTATGTAGCGGCTTGTGAAGCTGCTAAGGAGGCCGTTTGGCTCCGAAAGTTCCTAACTGATCTGGAAGTTATTCCAGACATGTCTAGGCCCATCACCCTTTATTGTGATAATTGTGCTGTGGTGAACTCCAGGGAGCCTAGGAGTCACAAGTGTGTAAAAATACAGAGCGAAAGTATCATCTCATCCGTAAAATTGTGCATTGAGGGGGCATGATAGTCACGAAAATAGCTTCAGGGCACAACATTGCTGACCCATTTACGAAGGCTTTCATAGCTATAGTTTTTTAGGGTCACCTACAGAGCATGGATCTAGAGGACTGTCCACAACTGGACTAGGGCAAGTGGGAGATTTTTTTACTAGGCCTGCCCCAGTTTATTGTTTGTACTTGTATTTATCTTGTACACCCACTCGCTTTAGGACAAGTGGGAGATTGTCAGGGTTAATGCCTTAAATCTTGTAGGGTTCTGTGTTTTGTAAACACTTGTATGAACAAACGCTTGTGATGTAATAATATGAGATATTTTCTTCACTGTTGTTTATGAAATATGAGATATATTATTTGCATCAACCACAAACCAATAGACTAAGATCCCAGGTTATCGTTGTAACTTAAGCATGTATGTGGAGACATACAAGTGGATCATGCCTTAAGTGATAACCTAAATGGTTTGTAGTATATGGATAAATGAGAGAAACCTTATCCTGGTGACACTACGAATACGACCCACTTTGTAGATGTTACAAGTGTTGTAAAGTGCTACTGATGGTCCAATCCTGATCATTTATGCGAGCGGGGTGTCTTATACAAAGGAGTTTGTATAATATCAGACAAAAAATGTTGTGTCGTTATATAACGTCGTTCATGACAGAGACCTTCATTTCACTAGGATGACCATAGGTAACATGACTTTAATCCTGAGTGAGTTGGAACTCCTGCCTGTGAGGGCGGTCCTTTGATTTGCATGGGTGTGAGTGGCCAGATTTACGACTCAAACCTACCACCTTGGGGATTTGTCTGATTGGGGAGCTAGGAACTCAACTACACAAGATAGAATTCACTCCTTCCCCGAAGTAGGGGTGTAGATAGATTGCTCCCTTAAGAGTTGATTCTAGGGCTTGAACAATATGGTGTCACACACTTTCTCATGGCCCGAAAGGTGTTCACTCATAGTAGGACTATGATGTATTGTTCATTAGAGAAATTAGTGATACTTAAGGAGTTAGATTTAACTATAGGGGCAAAACGGTAAATTGGCACAACTATACTTACGAGCGATCTATGAAGGGTTATCGTATTGTTGATTGGTTATGTCCAATGAATATAGAAATATATCTGTAGTGAGAAGAGTGCAGCTGCCGGTCTTTAGTGGAGTGCCCGACAGTTAATGAATAGTGGATTTCGTGATTAAAGAGTTTAGTCAGCTATTCACATATCGTTGGAGCTTCAAGCTATAGGTCCATAAGGTCCCTTTGGTAGCTCAATGGATTAAAGTTGAGAATCAGTTTTTGGGTTAGTTTGAAGTGTTCAAATTAACAAGAGGGAATTTGATTATATATGATATAATTAAATTGGTTCAATTATATGTGATATGATTGATTTGATGTATAAGTTATATTAATTGGAGGATTTGCGTATAAATATGATTTATATTAAATAAAGGAGAAAAGAACTATGGTTTAAATATTACAGATGATGTGATATTAAAACTACTGGTTATAAATATAATATGATAAGTTAGTTATTATATTTATTTATAATTTAAACAATTATGTGATAATTGTGGTTGGTTATTTTCTCCATTAACCGTGAAAGTGGGAGGTTATTTTTAGTTTTTAATAAATGATGAATAAAATTAAAAGAGTTTTTATTTTACAAAGAGATCGCTTCATTAGTTGCATTACTGATTGTTTACTCACGAGAGATATATGATAGCCTTTTGGCGAGAGACTAAATGATCGTGTAATACGAGAGACTAAACGATCATGTAAAGTATTTTTCTAAACGATCGTGTAAACGATCTAGCGATTTACTAAACGATCGTGTGCTAGCGAGATTTACTAAACGATCAGGCATTCTCAGTCTATGCGATAGATAGAACCTTCTCCCATTTGCTTGATCGTGTAGTTTGATCGTTTCCTTCCTCCATCCTTCTACCAAATTCACACAGAGCCCACATCTCTTAGATTCTCACTCCGAGAATACCAAGATTGCCGAGTGGTTGTGTCGAGGGGTTGCTGTGCGTGGAGTAGAAAACTCGTGATTACTAGACGATTGGCTAGGCGATCTGAACGATAGAGCGAGAGATTTACAGAAGAAGTGTTATTCAAAAGTATGTCTCTCATTCCTTTTGTATTTGATTAAGAAAGCATGCTGTAATTTGTTCTAAGATGCATAACTGTTCTATATGTTTGTGAGTGCCTTTATTCTTTCACACTAGACTTGGAAAGATCTTGCTTCCACTCACTGGTTCTCTTTTATAAGAGCTCCTTCACATAGGTAACATGACCTTAATCCTGAGTGAGTTGTAAACTTTTGCCTATAAGGGCAGTTCTTTGATTTGTATGGGTGAGAGTCGTCAGATCGTCAACTCAACAAGCCTACCATTTTAGGGATTCGTCTGATTGGAGAGTTGGGAACTCAGCTACACAAGATGGAATTCACTTTTTCCTCGAAGCAGGGATAAGTAGATAAATGATTTTGGGTTTTGAACAATGTGGTGTCACACCCTCTTCTGGCCTGAGAGGGTTTAGTCATAGTGGGACTATGATCTATTATTCATTAGAGGGATCAGTGGTACTTAAGAAGTTAGAGGTAACTATAGGGCCAAAACGGTAATTTGGCCTAGCTGTACTTATGAGCAATTTATGAAGGGTCATTGTACTGTAGATTGGTTAAATCCAATGGACGCAGAAATATATTTGTAGTGCGAAGAGTGCAACTGTCCGTCTTTAGTGGAGTGCCTGACAGTTAACAGATGGTGGATAATGTAATTAAAGAGTTTAATTAATTATTCACGTACCGTTGGAGCTTCAAGCTACAGGTCCATAAGGTCCCCTTGGTAGCTCAAAAGGATTTAGTTGAGAATCAGTTTTTGGGTTAATTTGAATTGTTCAAATTAATAAGAGGGAATTTAATTATATATGATATAATTGACATAATGTATTTGATACATTATAGTTTAATTGAAGGAATAAATATTTGAATGTGATTCAAATATATTTTCTATAATTGAGATTCATAGTTGTTAAATTTAATAGAAATATGATTTATATTAAATGCCATAAAATAGAGAAAAAGAACTATAGTTTATATTGTATATGATGCAATATTAAAACTATAGATTATAAATATAATATGATAAGTTGGTTATCATATTTTTTTATATTATTTATTATTTTGAATAATAATCTTTTCTCTCTAACCACCTTAGTGGATTGTTAAGTGGTTAGAGTGGCAAATGGGATAAATAAAATAAGATTTTATTTTTCCATTAGACTATCTACACGAAATTTACAGAGACTATATGATAGGCTCTATCACTACATGAATGGAGAATCTTGCTATACAATAGTGCTTCTTCCCCAATCGTCTTCCTCCTCCAAACTCTCAAACTCCCTCCTAACCAAAATAGTAAGAGCCCACAACTCCTGAGTTCTCACCCCGAGTATATCGAGGAATCTAAGCAGTTGTGTCTCATTTTTTGTTCATGAGATTCTTGAAGAAAATCTCCAAGGTTGCTATGATCGAGTTTTGTTTTTGTTCGAAACGTTCGTGACTATTCGAGGGTTGTACGAGAAGAAGTGTTCTTTAAAGGTATAATCACACGATCCCTATTTCTTGTTTATAAAGCAAGCTATAATTTTACTTAGAATGCATAAATGATTTGTTTACTGTAAATTTTTGTTTTCAATCTAAATGGGATTTGGACGATCCGCTTCCGTTCATGGATCTCTTGTAAACATGTTCCTTTACTCTTCAAATCTTCGATCCTTTGAAGCTTCGAAATGTTGCCTTTGTCCAAAATTACACTCCTCAGGGAGGCTTTATCGAAATGTTGCTTTACGCTCTCAAAATAGACCTAAAAGTGCCTTCTCAAATCAAATCAGCCAAAAATTGCTTATATAGACAGCAGTCGCAGCGTTGCAATGCTCCAATGTAGCGTTGTAATGATGACGGTAATTTCAGCATTACTAATCGTAGCGTCGCAACGCTGTCGCTATCTTATTTCCATGAGCTCTTTGCCTTAGCATCATGGCGTAGCATTGCAACACTTGTTCAACGCTGACCTGTCTCTGATTTTTGAATTTTCTTTCCTTTTTCTCCATTGATCAATGCCCTAGGTCAAAACTTTGACCTTCTTGGGGGTATTTTGGTCATTAATCTTCCAAAATTGTTCTCATCCAATTACTCGATTTCCTACAATCAAACAATAAAGGCATCAAAGATCTCAAATTAAGAATAAAACTAACTAAATTCTAAGCCCATAAAATGCAGTTTTTGGATGTGTTTCACCACCTAAACTTAGAACTTTGCTAGTCCCGAGTAAAAAAAAACAAGACTATAATGAAATTTAGATAAGCATGCAAATGACTCAAAACCTCATCATTCAGAATAAGCATATTAGATCCATTAGTAGAAACTTTCTAGCACATCCCAACGTTAAAGGATTTCAAGGCCAAATCTCATCATTTCCAACGTGTGTGTGTGCAAGTCACATTTAATTCAAAACGCAAGAATAAAGTTAGGTTCAATAGAGCTTCTCAAGTTTTTCCCCTACTCTGGCTCTTTCACCAATCATCAAGCATCCACACATTCAAGAAAGTAATATGTTCACTAAGGTGCCATATATATATATATATATATATATATTAACAACAAAATGAGCTCTAAACTTGCATCATTTTACCTAAGGGCACTAGCTTTCACACATCCACTGTAGGGAACCATACCTAGTCAATTCCCATGTGTCCTAACTAATCACAGAAACGAAAACTCTTTTTACCCTCATCCATGCATACACATTACAGGTTTAAAATAATAAAAAGATATTTCTTTTAAGCACATGAGTATATACTCTATTTTTTTTCCTCAAAAGCAACAATAATATTCTTATGTTTTCCTCTTAGTCTAATATTACAAACCATCATGCACATCAACCCTCTAATTAGTGGGACCTTTCGAGGTGACAATCAAATACACTACACTTAATCCTCCTTTCAGTTAAAGTTTCTAAATTAAAGTGACTACGTGCTCAGGCTATGGGAGACTCAAAGAGGGACTTAAAGATAATTTAATTCAAGAGTATGTCATCCCATTTCCACATCAGATCATCTAACATGCAAATTTAGAATAACTCATAGGCAATCATAATCACTACATCCTTAGCAAATTTCACAATTTAAGCATAAGATCCTCTTTTTAATTAAAAAAAAATTTAAAATTTTCTCAAAATTCAGCCACTCAAAACAATTAATCAATAATCATGCATAAGACAATTTTTCTAAATAACATGCATAGCAGCATAAAAACACAAGACAATCAACAATATCACCCCTACCCCAAACTTAGAAACATGCATTGTCCTCAATGCAATAAAATAAACATAGAGAGTGAGTGAAACTGGCCTGATTAATGAAGTAATCCACGTGTGTCAAGCTTATAAACCATGCTTCAATTTGAGGGCTCCTGTAGAACCTAGACTAGAAAAAGATAAGAGTGCTGACCATGAGTGCTGAACTAAAAATAAAAATAGTAAAATAAACTAAAAAAGAAAAAAGAAAATAAAAGCTTAGGTTGCCTCCCAAGAAGCGCTGTGTTTAACGACCAAGCTAGACGACATGGGAGATTATTCTTCAAGGTACATAAAAATTCTCCCATTTTTTAGGACCCTTCTTGGTTGAAGCAATATAACCTACAAAGTCTTGTAGGTTGTCCATCTTCTCCCGGGTACCTAAAAGTAGGAAATTATTTTTGGTATTTTTAATTTTTTTTTTAAAAAAAAAACTCAAAATTAAAAGCAGACTCAAACTGACACGATTCATAAGAATATGGGAGAGAAAGATCAATGGTAAAAGGACTCTTGAGTGATGGAACATAAGGCTCTTCAACCTTAACCTTAATCAGTTCTTAAACTTCCTTATCTAAATTGGGCATATCTTCTCTCTCAATCTCACAAACCAGCTCTTGGTATGACTCTAATGTTCCGACTCATCCTCATCATCAGAGTCTGTAATCACGACCTTCCTACCTCAGTGGTATTGAAAATATTTTTCTCAAACAAGGCTTTAAATGTGTCAACCATCAGATTGTGTTGATCTCTTAAACGTTTCAGAGCTGCCTCATTCTCCACCAATTGGGCTTCTATCCTATCCAACCTCCTCCTCTCTTCCATACAAAACCTCCTAAATTGAGACTTTAAGATAGATTCTTTTAACTGGTCCTCTAAAGAAGGGTTCTTCTATATTGGGGGTGGATAAACATAAAAACTTCTATACTCATAGGATGGGTAACTGATGGGATATGGGTATGGGTTGAAAGACATTGGTGGTGATGATGGTAGTGTTGGACCTAGATTAGGTTGGTAGAACCTATAAGGCCACCCAAAATTATAATAAGACATGGTAAAGCAAACACCACAAAAGAAAATCACACAAGAGAAGACTCAAATAAAAAAAAAGTGAAACAAAACAAAATAAAAATAATAATCTACACCTTAAACTAAAATGAGTCAAAACTCTTAAATATTAAAAGAAATCAAAGCACAATTCCCTGGCAATGACGCCAAAAACTTGATGGTAGCGCAAGCGCACACGTCAAATTATAATATAGTAAAATGGTCAAGAGACCGAGTATCGTTCTCTAAGGAATTGGTTTGACTCTTTTAGCTATTTAGAGATTTTTTTTTCAATTTTATTTAGGGGACCAGACTGTAATGAGAACCTAACTAATCTAATCCTAAAAAGCAAGAAAAGATAAAACTGGGGTGAAACTAGACAAAGACATGTTATAGGGTATGATTTCTTTAAGCGGGTTAACTAAATTAATTATTTTGATCTTAGATTGATTCATGCAAATTATAGATCTTGGAGTCTTTTATACAGGTATCTTCTCTTGAGCTCAACACTTTCTAATGACTAACCATCGACCCAAATCTCTTCTATCGCTTAACTAGCCACAACATTAAGTTCCTCCGTCAACAATCTCTATTAATCTCCTATCACTCTCGTGCATACTCGATTAACAATTTAACATGCTAGATCAAACTCAACACCTTTTCTCTTGAGACAGACATTAAGTAAAGAACATTTAATTAGTGATCAGTTAATCAAAAGCATTAAGAACAAACATGCTAAAATAATTATGCATAAATTTAATCCAAGAAGCAACTAATTCAGTTTTCACAATCCATAAAACCAAATCAATACCCTAGAAACACAGATCAGTCACTCATGGTTACAACATAAACATAGACCATTCACGAGGTTTCCAAACACAAAGGAAAGAAAATAAAATAGGGAAGAAATTGCAAGTCATGTTCTTGACTCTCGTTCTCGAATCTGTAATCGCAAACCAACGATCTCTTCAAATCTTTGATCCTTTGAAGCTCTGAGATTTCGCGTTTTTCTAGAATTACACTCACGTTCGATCCACTGTAGCATTGCAACGCTGACGGTAATTTCAACATTACTAATCGTAGTGTCGCAACATTGCGATGATGCCCTGTTTCCATGAGCTCTCTGCCTTGCAGAGTCACGGGGCAGCGTTGCAATGCTTGTTCAACACTACCCTACCTCCGATTTTCGAATTTTCTTTCCTTTTTCTCCATTGATGAATGCCCTAGGTCAAAACTTTGACCTTCTTGGGGGTATTTTGGTCATTAATCTTCCAAAATTGCTTGTTCTCATCAAATTGCTTGATTTCCTACAATCAAACAATAAAGGCATCAAAGATCTCAAATTAAGCATAAAACTAACTAAATTCTAAGCCCACACTTTTTGGATGTGTTTCAAGAGTCGCATCTAGAGGACATAAATGCTTAGCCTGACCCCGGTAGTGGGGTTACTTACTGGTTATTTTATACTCATTCTTTGTAATGTTTATTTTTTAGGTAAGAGTAAGAACACGCTGGCGAATGACAAGCGAAATCCATGGTCGAGTCATTGGGGCCAGTCATATGCTTCCTCTCATGTTTTTAGGATTTTATGTTTTAAAATTTCTAGTCTTGATGTTTGAACTCGAAATTTTGGTATTTATGCTTCTGACTTTCTGAGAAAAATTTCTAGTTTTGTTTTATGGTTTTAAGGATACTCTGCTAAATGAATTTCAGTTATTTAGTTTTAATAAAGTTAATTATTTTATGTTTTTTATTTGGTTTTACTAAGTCATGAAAAGATGTCAATTTGAGTTGTATGCATGCATGTCTATAGTAACGACCTAGTTAAGTCCTAGGAAGTTGGGTCATTACATATATTCCATGGCATTGTGGTGAAAGCACTTGAAAAGTTCTTTCTTAAACTTAGATTTTTGTTAGTTTTAGTGGATGAATGTGTTTGTTGATGCTTTATTTGTTTATTTTATAGGAATCAAGAATTTGGGTTGGAACCAGCAAAATGAAGTGTATAATGATGGAAGTACCCTTCAGGAAGGTAAAGTTTGACCTAGGACAAGAGAAGAGGTAAAAAAAAAAGAGCTAATAAAAGGCATGGACGACACGTTGCAATGTTGCAGGGCCCTGTGCACGACACCTTTAACCTGAGAGGAAAAAAATATGTATGGGAAAAAAATATGTATGGCTTTGTGGTTCCATATATAGCATTGCAACGTTGTGTAACGACAACGTTGTCGCACTATTATAAAATTTGTAGTTTGTAATTAGGTCACCTAGGGCATCACAAAGACTGAGAGGCTACCATTTAGAGAAATTCCCAGAGCCTGAATGTTAGGATTGAGTGAAGGAGATCGGAAGGACAACATGGATGCGGTGCTAGCGTCGGATCTTAATTAATAGATAATCTCTTCTTCCTTATTTTTTTCCCAATCATTTTTTGTGTATCATGTTTAGAATGATTTTTTTTAACATTATAAGTTGCTAAATTATTAGTACTGCAGGGATTTACTGAATATTTTAACTTTATTTATGAATTGTACTTTTATTATTTTGACCAGCTAAATTTACGGGCTTAGTCATTAAACCTACCATTTTTTCATTACGTATCTCTCCTTTTTCATTTTTTATAATAATCTTTCTGTTTTACCCCTTCTAATTGATTGGCGGTTGAATGAGAAGTTTTTGACCAATCACAAATTATCATGTCATTTTTCAAATTAATGACGAAATTGTAAACCATTATATTTGGGACTAATTAAAAGTTGATGCATGTCCCAAATTGAAATTGTCGACATAAGCTGACAAGTCTCGATGGTGTCATGTATTTTCATCCTGAGAATTGGATTGAATAAAACATTTTTGTCCTATTTGGTATTAATATATGGGTATAAGTCCAATTAATGCAAAACTAGGCTTAATTTGGCCCAAAGATTAACCAAGCTCAAGATCCAATTAATCGGTCACAAGATCAAAGTCCATGAACAACCAAGCTCAAGTCCACAAAGGCCACCTTAAAACTCTGTTAAATAGAGGAGTTCTCCTCAGTTTGAAGGGTTTAAAACTTTTATACCCTATAGTGCTTAGAGAGAATTTCTCCCAACAAACAAAGAACTCTCTAACTCTTGAAACTGAATTACACTTGAAGATTGAAGTTCTTTGGAGATACAAATATTTTTCCAAAACTTCAACTTCAAGAACATCCAAGCATTATGCTTTCTCAAATCAAGCGTACGCATTTAACATCAAGAACAAGCTACAAAACTTTCTAGACAAATCAACATCACGAACAAGCTGCAAAACCCTCAAGACAAATCAACATCGAGAACAAGCTACAAAACCCTCGAGATAAATCCACGATTGAGAACAAGTTGTAAAGCCCTCAAAACAACCTACAAAGCTCTTAAGACAAAGCTTACTTCTTCGGGGAAAGCATCAAATCATTAAATATTAGAGACTATATTCACAATACTGAAATGATACTGAAATTTCTCTGAAAATCTCATTGAAACATAGCATTCTTATTATTATTATTATTATTATTAATACCAATAATTCTTCTTCTTTAAGCTCCTTAAGTTATTTTTCTGGCTTTAGAAGTAGTCAACCGCTTCCAATTTTATACTTTAAGTATCTTTTTCTTTTTTAATGTATTTTTTTTCTTATTCCTACTTTTTTGGGTGTAGAAGGAGATATCTCTCTCTCTTCTTTTTAGTAAAAGATAGTGATTTCCTGTTTTTATGCTTTTGATTTTGATTTTTTCATTTTTAAAGTTTTGTAAATGCACAATAATAGTTTGTAATAATTTACTACTTTTACATGTTTTTATAATTTTTTTCTCTTATCAAATCTTAGAGCAATACATCCCGGTCAAATTTGATTGACCGAAGGATAATATTTTAGGGTTTCTAACTTCTTAAATATATATATATATATATATATATATATATATATATATTTCCGAAATAAAGTTTGAAATCCTTAGAAATATAAAAAAGAGAATCAGTTTTTAGGGTTTGTGTTTAGAAAGAAATAATATTATAATTTAAATTAAAATCTAAAAATTGTTAAATTAGGAGAATAATCAAATCATCTAGATAGAATAAAAAATATTTTTTTCAACTAAAAAAGGATCTTACAAATTTTATACAAAATTAGAAGATATAATATGTTAGTTCAATTTAATATTTGAAATTAAAATTATAATAACATCCTCTAAATCAAAATTATAAAGATTTTTTCTTAACTACGGACAAGAATATCCCAAAATGAAAACAAAAATAATAATTTTATTTTTATTAGTGTTTGAAGTTAACAGAAGAATTAAATCAACGCATTCAAAATAAATATTTTTTTTTTATAAACTAAGAAACTGTTATCACAAAATAAAAAAATAGAAAAATATTCTAGTTTATTTAAAGTTTAGGATAGGAGGATAATCAAATCATATATTTTTGTTTTTTTAAAAGTAGGAGAGGATTTTCACGAATTTTTTTTTTTTAAAAAAAGCAATCTTTGTTTAGATCAAAGTTAAAAAAATAAGATGAGAACCAAATAATCTAAATAAAAAAATATAAATTGAGTGATATTTATCACGAAATTTTAAAGAAAATTAAAATTAAAATTTTAACCTGAGAGTATTAACACGAAATTTTAAAATATATATTCTTTTGTCTAAATAAAAAAAAAATTAAGAAGTAACCAACCCTTCAAAATAAAAATTCTTTTTGACTATTATTACAAAAGTTTAAAAGACTCGAAATTCTTTCATAGTTTTGAAAAATCTTTAAATTCATTGTATTAATATATCATTTTTTTTTTATTGAATCCGCACTTTCACTTGAGTTTTTGTGAATATTTCATTTAAAATAACAACCTATTTTTTATTATCATAACAAATCTTTAATAATAAACATATCCTTAATTATATCTAATTGATTAACATCTATAGACCCAATAAATTAAATTACTTTGTAAATTATAAGAGTACCACTATTGAAAACCTAAAATTTAAATTCAATAAAAAACTCTAACTTCCAGCTGTACATAAATTTAACGATTATGAAAACACTAAAATCAAAGTAAAAATTAAAATTTTATAAAAAAAAAAAAAATAAAAAAAAATAAAAGAGAACCAATATATCTCCTCGATGGAGTAAACAATTACCTCTTTCTTAAATTATTCAAATATTTATTTTATTTAATCTTTAATAATTATATAAATATATTTTTCTTCCATTTCAACTTAAATATGTATTTTTAATGTTATAAAGGATGTGCAATGTGGAGTATTCAACTAGATTTTTCTTTTAAAAAATGGAACAAATTAGTTCGATTCAAAATTTCATTATAAAATATTAAAAGATGATTCTATTTATGTTACAAAAATTAACTATTAAACAATTAAATAATTAATAGAAATCAAATCAAATTACCCTCAAAGTAAAAATAAATAAATAAATAAATAAAAAATAAATGTGTTCCCTTATCTTTATTATGTCATCATAGCTAAATCAAAAAGAATATAAACATCAAATCAAAAAATATTTGGTGATGTGGGGTCTGCAGACATTTTGCTTTTCATTTTGAAGATTTATTTTAGCTTCTTCTTTTTGTTTTTTTTGTTTTCATTTTTTTTTTTTTTAAAAAGGTTCATATGAACAAAACAAGGAAATTAGATTTCCATGAAACATTCATCTATCAAAATTCAGAAAAAAATGACTATTTAATTAAACCTTATATTATATAGATAGATGAAACCTTTTAACTTTTTGATATGCCTATGAGATTGAAAAACATGGTCTGGGTTGTCCAAAGAAAAAGTTTGCACAACTGTAAACAACGACCTACTACTAATGGTATTACCATGGAGAAATTTTTTACTTATCTATGATTTTTTGGAAGGAAAAGTCCAAATAGTTTTTTAAAATTATATTTACATATTTCTCGTATAATGAAATGATGAAACCTTTACTACTACTTAGTTTCTCCATATTAAGTTTCTAGCTAAAGTTTTCTTTTACTTTGGTTTTCTTTCCGTTGTGTCAGTTCTAGCATGACAATGCATTCTCAACAAGATTGGGATCAATCTGGTGGTGTAGCTAAACTTGATCGTGAGGTCGTAAATGAAGCCCTTGTTATTAATTTGGCTACTAATGAGTGTGGGACAAAATAAAAATTCAATTTAGGCAAGCAACAAAGAGGTAGTCCAAGTAAAAATTATTATTACCATTAGAATCTAAAATTTTAATTTTAGAGAGACTAATTACTTCCCTATGGATTCAACTCGGTTAACTATTAAGTACTATAGATCAAACAAACTTGGACCAATATTTTATTTTGACCGAGCCTCGACAAGCTCGAATATATTGTATATAATTTATTTGATTTTATATCTAATTTAAACATAAATTTTAAATTAAATTAATGTATCAAAAATAAAATAAGATGTGACATGGAATAAGTTAATAAAAAATGAAGAGTAAAGGGGATGTAGAAATGGGAAATTGTCGTTAATGACCTTCTAATGTTTTCATCTTTCACAATAGTACTCTTTTAAAAAATTTATTGCAATAATTTTTCTTGATGGATCTTGATTGAGATTGACCTTGAGATTTGAATAAAAAGTTAACCTTATTATCTTATAGATTATTTTGAGCTTTCTTGGTGAAATCTCGGGATGAACACTGAGATTCTACTAATTTTTTTCAAATTATTATGTAATATTTCTAAATCTTATACCAAATTTTGCATCTTTTCAAAATTTTCTCAAAATGTTCATATTTTTGCCAAATCTTATATTAAATCTTACTTTTCTTTTCAAATCTTTAACTCAATTTATGTTTCCACAATTATCAATCAAATTTTCAAATGTATTTACCAATTATCCAAATGGGTCTGGGGTGTTTGCATTTTTAAATTTTGAAAAAGGTCAAATTTTGTGAAAAACTAAGTAAGATTTGGGAAATATATAAAATCTATTTCACGTTGTAAGATGAAAAATTAATTTTTAATCCAAATCTCAATGGTCAATCTTGACCGAGATAGACCAAAAAAACTACTTCAGCCAATTTTCTAAAAAGATGCTAATGATAATAAATGGAAACATTTGAGGATTATGTCTAAGCAATTTTTCTATACAAAACGTTACTTTTGAAAGGGTTATCGAAAACCATTACTTGTAATAAAATATAAAACTAACATAATTAATTATGTTAGTTTTATATATTATTAGAAGTAGTAACATAATTAAATAAGTTTTATATATTATTACAAGTATTTTTTTTAATAAAATCTATATTATAAAATTTAGTTTAAACATTTAAATTTAAATTAATATATAAAGAAACTTTTTTTTTACAATATGGGTACGGGAGGATTAAACTTCTAGATGTTAATTGAACTGCGCTCAATTTGGCATGAATAACCAAAAAAAAAAAAAACATAATTGTAAAAGAATAAATTAATAGGAAATGAGAGAAGAACAAAGGAGATAGAGATTAAAATCTTTACCTTTTTTTTGACAATATATGTCAGATGAGTTATGTTCATTTTGGCCGTAAACCATTAGTTTTGAAAGGTATCAAGTACCCTTAGACACGGATAAAAAAAGCATGGGAATAATAAATATTCTCATGTCACTTTCTTTGAAAAATTGTATCAAACAAGGGACTATATATTTATCCCTTCTCTCCCTCTCGTCTTCATTCTCGTCTCTATTCTCGTCTCCAATTTCTCAACCCAAATAACCTCCAAATGGCAGACTTAGAGAAGGAAGCAAGAGAGAACTTAGGAGTAAAAGTGGAGTATGGTCATTGCCTAAAACCTATTTTGACAGAGAATGCAGATGGGGTTGTGCAATGGCCCTCCTTCATTAACCTTTATCAACAACTTATTGCTGGGATCTACTTGGACAATGGAACTAAGGCAAGTATTACAATATTATTTATTTCATTAGACTATTATTATAGTTTATATTAGAATTGACTTATAACATAGGTATATTTGGGAGTGATTTTGGAATGATAAAATCATTTTTAACATGCTTAAATCACTTTTTTTTTTTTTTCTCTAAAGCACTAATGTTTGGCTATGAGAACATGAAAGTGAGTTCATATTAACCACTTGAGAGGTGGCTCCAAGTGATTTTTGTTAGGTGATTCGTAAATAGTTTCTTTTTAAAAAGATCTTTTATATTTAAAATTATTTTCCTATTTCATTTTATTGCCTAAAATTATTAGACAAATTGTATTTTTTGTTTAAATTTTTTTCCATTTTTATTATTTATTTCTCTTTAAATTTGTCCCCTCCTTAATTTTCTCTCTCTAAAATCTTGCAACATTCACCTCTATCTTATTCTATTTTTTAAACATTTTCTCACTTTTTTTTTTCTCTCCAATGGTTTTTAATTCTCTATAATGTTTTTTTCCCTCTTTCTCTATGGTTTTGCTCTTAAATATTTTTTGTTTGTTCATCACTGTTAAGTTTTTTTTTTATTCTCTCTTTAAAGTTATTATCCACAAATTTTTGTAATTCTCCCCAACATATTCAAACTTAATTTTACATTAATATTTAATTTACTGAGAAGAGAATTTCACATTTGTAAGCTGAGTATCATTACTTTGTATGCAGAGGTATTGGTTTGATAAGATCACAAAGAGTAATTCCTACTATGTATATCCAAAAAGCTTCTCAATAGCTTGGATTGATGATCCTCGATACTGGAAATGGACAATCGTGGAACACTTCAAGTATGACTTTCTAAAATTTGTTCAATTTTAGTTTTTATATTTTCAATTGTCCGAATTTAGTTTTTGTACTTTCTGTAGATCTTAAATTTAATCCTTTCCGTTAGTTTATTGTTGTCTTTTTTTATTAAAAAAAACATTTTTGTTATTTATAAGTATTCATACTATAAATTTTAAAAACATATTCATGTAAAAACTAAATTTTAGATTGATCGAAAGTATAAGAATTAAAATGAATAACTTTTAATCTTAAATATATCTCATTCCATTCTTCTATTTGATTATCTCTTTTTGTATGTGTTGAAAAACAAAATGATGAATAATTTGAAAATATATGACGAGATAGAAAAAAACCGTAGACGCTTAGGTCTGAATTTGAATGAATTTAATCTTTATAATTTATTTAATAATTAAAATTAAAAAGGTTGTTTGGGTATAATTTAGAAGAATAATTTTATCTTTATATACTTAGAACAAATAGTTGGAAGAAGTTAAAATTCAATCTTTGGTTTATAATTAGAATTTAGTTTCTATGGTTTAATAAAACCTTCATAAGTGGTCCTATAATTTTATCAAAGACTATTTATTAAATTTTATCAAACTATAGGGACTAAACTCTAAACTTTTATAAATTATGATGGAACAAATTGGTTGAATGAATAGTGTTTATATATTTGATCTTTTGATGGTGTAAAAAACTTTGCAGTAGGAGAGTTGAAGCGGCTGAGCTGATAAGGGTAAGTTGGTTTGATGTGCGTGGGAAGATCAAGGCATATTTTCTCTCACCTGGGATTACATATGAAATCTATTATGATTTATTCTTAAGGAGTTCTGCCTCTGGATGGAATGAAGCTGTTGTCTTCTCCATCAAGTTGCCAAATGGGTTTACAATTGCGAAATCTGAAGTCCTACAGAATAAGCCACGAGAGCAATGGTTTCAAATCAAGATCGGGGAATTCAAGGTCGACGATAAATATGGTTGTAACAGTGTTGAGGAGTACGAGTATTCCATGTTGAACCATGGAGGGCATTGGAAGACGGGGTTGATCGTCAGAGGTGTTGGAATTCAAGCAAAGCAACCATCTTTACAAATAGGTTGCGGATGCTCGAGTTAAAAATGAAATCTCTCTCTCTCACTCTCTCTATCCTCAGACTACCTACTTGTATTTTGGTTTAAATAAATGAGAGAGGTACACTAGTCTTGTTTTCTAATGTAAACAACAAGAGTTATGTAATAGTATAAAAAATGATATATAATTATAAAAACTTTTGCTTACAATACTTTTTATTCTACATATATGCACTTAATCCATGCATCTTTTTTTATACGTAGTAGAAAAAATAAAAATAATTCAATTAAAAAAATCGTGATATGATAGATTTTTATTATATAAATTTTTATTGAGTGTTGTTTGGGTTGTACAATAGATGGGTGGGTGTAGTCTTTACTAGACCCATTTTTTTTCCATATTATAAATGATGGATCTATGTGAAGTAGTGTCATGAAATTAAAGAATATAAATATAGAGCAAGAGTTTACAAATATTTCTGGAATCTTAAAACATAAAGGGTAATTGACAAAAATGACATATTTAGGGTTTTAGTTTTGAAATTTAGACCCTTTTTAAAAACATCGTTTTTTTATCCCAATAATGTAAAATTATTATGATGCCCTTCAATATTTCAAAAGTCACGAACTCTCCTTCCCAACCTACCCTTTTGGCCTTTCCATTTCCCTCTTCTATTTCCTCACTCGATTGCTACCATTTTCTACCTCAATTTCGATTACATTTCAAATTTTCTTACCATTTTCCTTTCATTTGATGATTATTTGGGATTTTTCATCTAATCAGGTATACATTTTCATTTTTTCCCTCAATGTTAGTTTATCTTAAATGCTATAAAATGATTGTTTTAAATCTATGTTAAATCTATGTTGAATGTTAATTTTTTTCCTTATAACATCATGGTCGGCATTTTCTAAACAATTTGCAGGCCTAAAATTAATTTTTTCCAAAAAAAATAGCACCATTTTTTTTCCAAAAATCGGTCTCTACCCGATCGGGTAGCATCATTGGGGTCGACCTCTAAAGTCTGAAAATGGAGGGTTACACTTACAGAGTCACTAAGTGTTCATAATTTTTAACAAAAAACGATAACTAAATGACTATAGGAATAAGAGTTATTATGGAGATTTAGTCATGAATGTCTTGCTTTAGTGAAGGAATATTTGACTACCCCTCGATAGCACTTATTCAGACTCACTATTTTGTCGTTGCAAATAAATAATGATTATGGGTACATTATTACTTTTTGCTAAAACTTGATTTGGATTTAGTTGCAATTCACTAGTAATTAGAATTTGTTTAAAATTTCAGAATGTCGAATTCTTCTAGAATACTCACTTCCGCATTAGTTAACGGTAATAACAATTCAACATGCAAATTACTAGCACAAGATGATTTAAAACAAGTTTTAATAGAGGAATGTCCTCTATCTCCCATCTCATCTAATGTTTTGAACTATATAGATGAGAATGTGAAAATCGAACAACATAGTAACTACGATTTACTTGTCATCGAAACATGCTTAGTGGAAATAATAAGAAGACCTGGATAATAGATTCAGGTGTCGCTAATCATATCTATATTTTCTCACAAGAAAAAAGTTCCTGGAGATAATTAACAGAAGTCGAAACAACCTTAAGGTAGGGACCGGGGAGGTTGTTTCAGCTAAAGCAGTGAGAGATATGAAGTTGTTTATAGGAGATAGATACATTTTACTTGAAAATGTTTATTACATTCCTCCTATGAAAAGAAATTTAATATCTGTCTCATGTTTACTGGAACAAAATTACAAAGTTTCTTTTGAAAATAAGGAAGTGTTTATTACTTCGAAAGATATCAAATTTTTTCTGCAAAACTAGAAAGTAACTTGTACATGTCAAAATCGACTGAGGTAAAAGTCGTTTTTAACATAGAGATATTCAAAACAGCTGAGACTCAAAATAAGTAAAGGAAAGTTTCTCAACATGCCTATCTTTGGCACCTAAGACTTGGTCACATAAATCTCAATAGGATTGAGAGATTGGTGAAGAACGGTCATCTAAACTAGTTAGAAGACAGTTTATTACCTCAATGTGAATCTTGTCTTGAGGGTAAAATGACTAAAAGATCTTTTTCTGGAAAAGGTCTTAGAGCCAAAGAACCCTTAGAGCTGGTACATTAGACCTTTCTGGTCCGATGAATGTTAGAGCTAGAGAAGGGTATGAATATTTCATCAACTTCGTTGATGACTATTTAAGGTATGACCATATTTACCTAATGTATCATAAGTCTGAAACAATTGAAAAGTTCAAGGAATATAAGGTCGAGGTTGAGAACGAATTAGGAAAAAAGCTTAAAATACTTCGATTAGATCGAGGTAGTGAGTATATGGACTTAATTCCAAGACTGCTTGATAGAACACGAAATTCAGTCTCAACTCACAACACCTGGCACACCTTAACAAAATGGTGTGGCAGAAAAGAGAAATAGAACCATGTTAGACATGGTTCGTTCTATGATGAGTTATTCTCAGTTACCAAGTTATTTTTGGGGACACACAGTTGAGACTACAGTCTATATATTGAACATGGTTCCATCGAAAAGTGTTTCAGAAATACCTTACGAACTATAGAGAGGACGTAAAGGTAGTTTACATCACTTCAGGATCTGGGGATGCCCAACACATGTGTTAGTGCAAAATCCTAAGAAGTTGGAATGTCATTCAAAGGTACCCTAAAGAGACAAAAGGTGGTTTCTTTTATGATCCTTAGGAAGATAAAGTATTTGTATCGATAAATGCAACTTTCCTAGAGGAATACCACATCAAACATCATCAACCTCACAGTAGGTGAGTAATTGATGAAATGACTAAAGAAACGACAAATACATCAACAAGAGTTGTTGATCGAGCAAGTCCATCAACAAGAGTTGTCGATGAAACTAGTACTTCACATCCTTTTCAAGAGTTGAGAGTGCCTGGACGTAGTGGGAGGGTTGTACAACAGCCTGACCGGTATATGGGTTTAACTGAAACTCAAATCATCATACCAAATGATGGCTTAGAGGATCCATTAACTTGCAAACAAGAAATGGAGGAAGTGGATAATGGACCAGTTGATTATAGCCATAGACCTTGAAATGGAGTCAATGTACTTCAATTTAGTCTGGGATCTTGTAGATCAACCAGATGAAGTTAAAACTCATTGGTTGCAAGTGGATCTACAAGAGAAAACGAGACCAAACTGGAAAGGTACAGACCTACAAAGCTAGGCTTGTGACAAAAGGGTTTACTCAAAGAGAGGGGGTAGACTATGAAGAAACCTTCTCTCCGGTCTCCATGATAAAGTCAATTAGAATACTCTTGTCCATAGCTACATTTTATGATTATGAAATCTGGCAAACGGATGTCAAGACAACTTTCCTAAATGGCTATCTTGAGAAAAGTATCTATATGTCTTAACCAGAAAGGTTTATAGAATATGGTAAAGAGCAAAAAGTTTGCAAGCTTAATAGATTCATTTATGGATTAAAACAAGCGTCTCGATCCTGGAATATGAGATTTGACACTGCAATCAAATCTTATGGGTTTGAACAGAACGTTGACGAACCTTGTGTTTACAAGAAAATCGTTAACAAAACTGCTGCTTTTCTGGTTATGTATGTTGGTGATATTCTACTCATAGGAAATGAAGTAGAATTTCTACCTGACGTCAAGAGATGGCTTGCTACGCAATTTCAAATGAAAGATTTGGGAGAAGCACAATATGTTCTTGGGATCCAAATAGTTTGAAACCGAAAGAACAGAACTTTAGCATTATCTCAGGCATCTTATATAAGACAAGATGTTGTCTAGATATAAAATGCAAAATTCCAAGAGAGGAATGTTACCTTTCAGGCATGGAATTCATCTGTCTAAGGAACAAAGTCCTAAGACACCTAAAGAGGTCGAGGTTACGAAACGAATTCCATATGCATCAGCAGTAGGGAGTTTAATGTACGCAATTCTGTGTACTCGTCCCGACATATGCTATGCAATTGGAATTGTCCGCAGATTTCAGTCCAATCCAGGATATGATCATTGGACTACCGTTAAAGACGTCCTCAATTATCTTCAGAGAACGAGGGATTATATGCTCGTGTATGGTGCCAAGGATCTGATCTTTATTGGATACACTAATTCTGACTTCCAGACCGATATTGATTAAAGGAAATCAATTTCGGGGTCAATATTCACTCTAAACGGAGGAGTAGTATGAAGTATCAAGCAAAGTTATATTGCTGACTCCACAATGGAAGTTGAGTATGTAGCTACAAGTGAAGGAGAAAAAGAAGTAGTATGGCTCGAAAGTTCCCGACTAATTTGGAATTGGTTCCAAATATTAACCTGTCGGTCACCCTATATTGTGATAAAAATGGAGCAGTTGCAAACTTAAAGGTACCTAGAAGCCATAAACGTGGAAAGTGAAATATCTCATATATAAGAGTTCCATGAGCGTGTTCGGATCGCTCCGATCTCACAGTGACTGAAGTACAACATTATACATTCAACATATAGTTATGCAAACAAATCTTAACTAATGGCATGCTAAGAACAAGATAAATAACAAGGGAAAGAGTTCCATACTAGTTGAAGACGTTCTTCACACTTCGGAACTCCAATGCAGCGGAACCCTCCAAGTGATCTACCAACGCCCAGCAGCAGCGTCAACAAAAGCAGAATGAACAACTGCATGATCACGAACATTGCGGGGACGACACCACCACTAAAGAGCCCCGAGTATTCTTGGGGTGAAAACACGAAGGGTGGTCTTTGGTGAATTTGGTAGAGGAAGGAGGAACGCGAATCGTGTAGGTGATAAGCAAGTGGGAGGGAAGAAAACGATATCGTATAGCAAAAATGCTTATCGTATAGGAGAAGCTACACGATCGTGTAGGATTTACTGAACGATCGTTTAGGAAAAGGTACATGATCGTCTAGTAAAATCGGCACACTATACGATCGTTTAGAGAAGCTATCCGATCGTGTAGGCGATATTGTGCGATCGTTTAGCATGAGGTGGATGATCGCTTAGACAGAGAAGAGCTATCGTATAGTCTCTCAAAAACACTTAAGCGATCACTTTGCTTTCTACCAACGCACGCTCTCATGAATTCTTTGGATGACGATTGAACGTTCACTTAAAAAATGAAACGATTTCATTTTTTATTTCATCGGTTACAATAACCAACTCATTTCCTTTAACCCACGTCCAAACGTGAAAATTGGCTTAATTATCATATAATTAACCAATTAATTAATTAATAAATATAATCATATTATATTTTTATCCTATAATTTGATATCACATATCTACTATAGTATTTTCTCCTCTACTTGATATAAATCATATTTATAACTAATTTCTTCCAAAAGAATGAATCTCATACATTTGCCAATTATATCATATATAATTAACCAGTCCAATTATATCATATATAATCAAGCTTTCTCTTGTCAATATGAACATTTCAAATTAACCAAAATACTGGTTCTCGACTTTATCCAAGCTACCCAGGGGACCTAATGGACTTGTGGCTTGAAGCTTCAACGGTCCGTGAATAGCAGACTAAACTCTTTAGCCACGAGCTCCACCATCCGTTAACTGTCAGGTATTCCTCTAAAGACCAACAGCTGAACTCTTCTTACCACAGATATATTTCTGTATCCATAAGATATAACCAATCATGAGTACGATGACCCTTAACAGATGCTCGTAAGTACAGTTGGGCCAAATTACCGTTTTGCCCCTGTAGTTACATCTTACTTCTTAAGTACCACTGATTCCTCTAATGAACAATACAACATAGTCCAACTATGTGTGAACACCTCTCGGGTCAAGAGAAGGTGTGAATCGGCGACCTAGCCACTCGCACCCATACAAATCAAAGGACCGCCCTCAATGGCAGGAGTTCTTAACTCACTCAGGATTGAGGTCATGGTACCTATGGTCATCCTAGTGAAGTGAAATTTCTATCATGAACGGTGTTATATAATAAGACGTTAACACTTCATGGTCAGGTCTTATACAAACTCGTTTTATAGGACGCCCTCGCTCGCATGTCCCCAACATGAATGATCAAGATCAGACCATCTGTGACAAGTTTCAACACTTGTGACCATTCCATAAAGCGGGCCGCGACTGTAGCATTACCAGGATAAGGTTTCCCTCCTATATCCATATACTACAGATCATTTTGGTTATCACTCAAGACATGATCCACTTGTATGTCACCACATACATGCTTGAGTCACATACAGATAACCAGGGATTTTATGTTTATTGGTTTGTGGTAAAGCAAATAAAACAAGTAATTGAGCAAAAATACATGATGTGAAGTAAATATCATATATTAACAACACAAGCGTTCATACAAACTGTTTATAAATTACAGGACACGAGACTTTAAGGCATCAACCCCAAAAATCTCCCACTTGTCCTAAAGCGAAGTGGAGTGTACAAAAAACTAGTACAAAACAATAAACTAGGGTATAAAAGCCTAGTAAAAGAAAATCTCCCACTTACCCTAGTCCAACTACAGACGATCCTATAGACCCATGCTCTGTAGGTGACCCTCAAACACTGTAGCCATTAAAGCCTTCGTAAACAGGTCAGCAACATTAAAATGGCCTGGGTTAGACTGATCCGTCTCATCTCCTCAACCTCTTAAGGCGTCTTAGGACACATTTCCTTAGACAAAGTGAATCCATGACTGAACGACAGTAGGCCTCTCCTAGAGTCCTACATTGAGTAGTTTAGCAACATTTTGTCAATGTATGATGCCTAAGATAGTGCTAGCACTTTGTTCTTACGATCCCAAAGATTTGTATACCTAGAACAAACTGAGCCTTTCCCAAATCTTTCATTTGCATTGGGTCGCTAGCCAGTTCTTAACTGCAGTCAATAGACCTACATCATTCCCAATGAGTAGGATATCGTCTACATACAACACTAAGAAGACTATTGAAGCGTGGATGATCTTCTTGTAAACATATGGTTCATCAATGTCGCCATCCCGGTCAACATCCTCCATTTCCTTCTTATAATACAACGGATCCTCAACGTCACCATTTACTACCATAACAAGGATTTTCGTGAAACCCAGATAACGAACGGGTGAGTTCACAACTCTCCAACTACGTCGAGGTTCCCTCAACTCTCGAGGTGGAACTGACCTACAGGATGAACTCCCATCAACAACTCTTGTTGATGTAGCAGGCTCTTCAACAACTCTTGTTGAAGTTTCAGTAGTTTCATTGGAAAGCTCATGCAACACGACTTTGCTTCGTGGACTGTGCTCCCTTATATGATCATCCTCCAGGAAAGTAGTGTTTATTGAAACAAACACCCTATTTTCCATCGGATCATAAAAATAACCCCCTCATGTACCTTTGGGTAGCCTACAAAGAGGCATAACCCCGATCGTAGTTCCAATTTCTTAGGATTAGCCTCAAGCACATGTGTAGGGCAACCCCAAATGTGGAAGTGACATAAACTAGCTTTACGCCCGTTCCACAACTCCAGAGGTGTTCTTGCAACATTCTTGGAGGGAACACACTTGAGTATGTATACCGTAGTCTCCACTGCGGATCCCCAAAACGAGTCCGGTAAGGAAGCGTAACTCATCATCGAGTGAACCATGTCTAACAAGGTCCTATTTCTCATCTTCTCTACACCATTCTGCTGAGGTGTACCCGGCGCTGAGAGTTGGGAAATGATTCCATGTTCTATCAAATAGTCCTGGAATGCCGAGTCCAAAAGCTCTCCACCTCGATCCGATTGAAGTGTTTTAATCCGTCTATCCAATGTGTTTTCAACTTCATCCTTGAACTCTTTGAAATTTTCAAAGGAATCAGCCTTTCATTGCATAAGATAAACATACCCATGCCTGGAGTAACCATCAGTGAAGCTGATAAAATACTCATAGCCACCTCGGGTTCGCACATTCATAGGACCACAAAACTCAAGAGGCTCCTTGGCTCTATAACCTTTTCCAGTAAAAAGTCGTTTAGTCATCTTACCCTCAAGGAAAGATTCACACACTGGTAAAGAATTTTCTTCTAACTCAATTAGAAGTCCATTCTTCACCAATCTCTCAATGCCATTGAGATTGATGTGCCCTAAACGAAGATGCCAAAGTTGGGTATTTTCTTTTGGAGAAATTTGTCGACGTTTTGATTGAGTTACGACAGTTCTGAACATTTCAGTATTATGGAGGGAATTAATGGGTAATGGCTTTAGCACATATAAATTCGATTCCAGATTTGCTATGCAAATAAAAATACTATCGTTATGAATAAACGTTTTATTCACATTAAACGAGATAGTATATTTACATTGCAATAAACACTTTATAGAAATCAGGTTCCTTTGTAGTTCAGGAACAATATATACATACATGTAAAACAAGAAACCTATTCGATAAAGCTAACTGGAGTCCTCCCACTGCCACAGCTGAGACGACGTGCCTGATGCCTTCTCGCATCGTCATCTTACCAGCCTCCAACTGTCGCCAAGATCTAATCCCCTGAAAAAAAGAACAAACATGATTAATGGC
The DNA here is from genome assembly GCF_009727055.1 of Benincasa hispida. Taxonomy (NCBI): domain Eukaryota; kingdom Viridiplantae; phylum Streptophyta; class Magnoliopsida; order Cucurbitales; family Cucurbitaceae; genus Benincasa; species Benincasa hispida. The sequence goes on from NC_052356.1 coordinate 31,572,207, forward strand.
GCTTGAATCAATTATCCAGGCAGAATCATCATTCTCCACTAAACAAGTTTCAAGAATAAGTAAATCACATTTACCTTTATCCAACTTGGCCTTAGCCTTGGCTTCTTTCTTCTCTTTCAAATACCGAGGACAGTTCCTCTTCTAGTGTCCATCTTGGTTGCAATGGAAACAATTTCCTTTAGAAACCTATGGATGCCTCCTTTGGGCGACATGCGATGGGTTAGTAAGTGCCTTCCTTTTTCCCTTACCACCTTTCTTCTTCTTCCACTTTGTAAAGTCAGAAGCAGAAGGTGCAGACCTCGTTCCTGAGGTCGAACCTCTATGGAACGTCCTAGAGGATGAAGCAACATTTGCCTCACCCTTCCGCCTCTCCTTACTCTTCAGTAAAGATTGGTATGTCTGCAACTCGTTGAGGAGAGTTGTAAGGTTATACTTCACTTTGTTAAGAACCACATTACTAACAAAGTGCAGGAAGCTCTCCGATAAAGAATGCAGGATTATGCTAACCTGGCTGCCCTCATTGATGGTAGACCCATTCAACTCCGCCACATTGAAATGGACCATCATGTTTAGCACATGTTCACGAATAGAGGCGTCTTCTTCCATTTTGGAGTTGAATATGTATTTAAGAGCCTCATGCATAAGCTATCTAGACGTGTCTAAACATCCCCCGCAGGGACTCCACGATCTCACATGATGAGACCATAGGCTCATGTTTCTTGGCCAAGACTTCAGAAAGACTTGCAAAGATGTAGGCTCGGGCCTTCTCATTCGCCCTTGTCCATCACTCGTATGCCCCCCGAACATTTCGAGCGGCATTCGGAGATGGAATAGGAGGACAAGCCTCCGTGAGAGCGAACATGAGATCCTTGATGATCAGGATCATCGTTATCATGTGTTTCCATGTTGTGAAATTATCGCCAGTAAGTTTCTCGGCACTTAGTAATGCTAACGTGGCTGTTGCCATTTTCAAAATGTTGCTGAAAATATGAACACAACTTTATTAGCTTTGTTAAACCACTTTTAAACCAATCAATTTTGCAAAACAGTTTCAAGTACCCTAAGTTATAGACTTCTGTTTTGCAATGATGCCCCAGTGAGGCAGGACAAATGCCACCGGTGGGGTGATCAGTTGCCTATTCGCTGGGATGAGACATTCTCAACCATTAGGCAGAACCAACTCTTGGAACTGAACCTAACAACCACCATTTTTCGGTCTAGAATCGTTAACCTTTAACTATTCCGCGTAAGTGTAACCCCTCGCTTTCGGTGCTAGAGTCCTGCCCTAATGAGCCCATCGTAGGGAAGAAGCAGATTAGGAAAAGAGACTAAGTTATCTTATCCTCTTACAGGAGATCAAATAAAGAAATGCACAAAAATGCTATCCTTTAGGGGGACACTCCCAGGGTGACTCGAGGTGATACGCAGTAACTTTATTCAACCTAATGAGAGAGACCGAGGGATATGCTGTGGCACTTCCTGCTCCCACTTACTGTGAGCACTCTCTCCATCTACCTTGATATTGACCTACCCAAACACCATTCATTGGGGGGACACGCCAAAGGTGCTTCTAAGCCGAAGATAGATCTCACAGTGTGGACTATTTAGGAGAAACGTGAAAGGTTTAAGTGAAGCATCTTATACCCCAAGTACTTCCCACTGAATGTTCTACCTAGGAATTTATTAACCTACACAATCCGGCTACTGATTTTAGTCTAAGTCATCTTTTTAAACTCTACTCATAAACAATGTTTATCTATGACATATGAACAAGTTCAAGTAGTCACATTTAAACACTTTAATGGACTGTCCTTAACTTGCATGCATGCATCAAATCTATTCAATTCACCTTTCCAGGTAAGTTCCCAGGTAGGGGTGTTACATTTCTGTCAACTTAAATACCCCAGCCTAGCTAAAACCCGCCTTAGACAAAAGGTCCCTTATAGATAGATTTGCTACACTTTAACCTTTTATTAGCCAATTTAATCCTATTAAACTGATTAAAAGATTAAAACCTTAGAGTTGCTAATCGTATTAGAACCGTGATCTTAGGTCTATGTGATCCAAGTCTTAAACACTTTAAAACCATGAATTAAACCTAAGTGAGCATGCATGTATTTATTATTTCTTTTAGTTCTAATTTCTCTTTAACATTTAAAAAGAAACAACTAAAACCATTGCGCACAACAAGGCGTTTATAACATTTATAAAATAACCTATGTGTCATGCTTTATGCAATGTCCGGTCATTACTATATATAACTTTTATATAACGTGTAACAACCAAGCAAACATGCTATCATTCACCCATATACTATAACATTTATAATATAAGATGATGCATGTCAATGCTTTTTATGCATTCATAAATATAACTCTTATATTATATGATGCATGAGCATGCTCTTACATAATTAGATCATGCTTCTCTAAATTATAACAATTACAATAAAGAGATGATGCATGACCATTGCATAACCTAAAGTGGGATTTACTATATGTACATACCATATGACATATAGAAAACATACATCGTAGGTAATAAATAAAGGATTAATGGACCGGGATGAGCCTTTACAAAAGTTGAAATAAAAAAACCTTATCTATTACATTTTTCATTGAGCAAACCGGTTCACAGGAGAACCGGGTCTTGAACCGCCATGAGGTCTTCATCATGTAGCAAACTCCAGTAGGTAGACGATCGTTCAGCGCACACTATACGATAGAAGCATAAGTAAACGATCGCGTAGACGACGACGAGACTGCGAAGCCTGATCGTTTATGCGATCGTGTAGCGCGACGATAGGTAAATGATTTACCTTGCGTTACTAAGCGATCATTTAGTCAGTTACTAAGCGATGAAGATTGCTGACCTAAACGATCGTCTAGCGCGTGCATTTTAAACGATACACGAGCATCTCATCCTCTACACGATGCGTGTAACCAGGTAAACAATTTACCTTGCGATGCTAAGCGATCGTTTAGTCAGTTACTAAGCGAGGAAGCTTGCTGACCTAAACGATCATCTAGCATGCTCGTACGTTAAGCGATCTGCGAGCATCTCATTGTCTACACGACGCGATACTTAGCAAATGCATACTCGATCGTCAAGCCGATGCGACCAACTCTTGATCGCATTCCCCATCGCTTAACCGATGCGTTCATCAGGGATCGCGTACTCCTTCATCTTTGCGATGCAATCAACATCGATCGCGTAGAACATCTTCTACACGAAGAGATCAACCCTAGATCGCCTCCTTCCTCGAAGAATCGCAACACTTGCCCAAATCGCATACCACTCTTATGCAATGCATGTACAGATCTGCTTCTTCGACGAACGACTAAAACTTCAAAAAAACTTTGAATACAGACTGGATAGCGATTATTAATGCCCAAAAACGCAAGGCCTTTACAAATAATCGCAAATGTAAAAGGATCTAAATCAAATTGAGGCTAATCATCCCGAAAACATCTACTAATCCGCACATCCACAGCAAAATTTAACTATTAAACCAGTGTAGAAATGCACCCACCATAAATGTAAATCTCATTTCGTTGTAACAGATGAAATCAGAGTATCAGAACCTGACTTTGATACCAGTTGAAAGATCTCATATATAAGAGTTCCATGAGCGTGTTCGGATCGCTCGATCTCACAGTGACCGAAGTACAACATTATACATTCAATATACAGTTATGTAAACAAATCTTAATTAACGGCATGCTAAGAACAAGATAAATAACAAGGGAAAGAGTTCCATACCAGTTGAAGACGTTCTTCACACTTCGGAACTCCAATGCAGCGGAACCCTCCAAGTGATCTATCAATGCCCAGCAGCAGCGTCAACAAAAGCAGCACGAACAACCGCACGATCATGAACATTGCAGGGATGACACCACCACTAAAGAGCCCGGGTATTCTTGGAGTGAAAACCCAAAGGGTGGTCTTTGGTGAATTTGGTAGAGGAAGGAGGAATGCGAATCGTGTAGGCGATAAGCAAATGGGAGGGAAGAAAATGCTATCGCATAGCAGAAATGCTTATCGTTTAGGCACGATCGTGTAGGATTTACTGAACGATCACTTAGGAAAAGGTACACAATTGTTTAGTAAAATCGGCACACTATATGATCATTTAGAGAAGCTATCCGATCGTGTAGGCGACAGTGTGCGATCGTTTAACGCGAGGTGGATGATCATTTAGGTGGAGAAGAGCTATCGTATAGTCTCTCGAAAACACTTAAGCGATCGCTTTGCTTTCTACCAACGCACGCTTTCACGAATTCTTTGGACGACGATTGGACGTTCACTTAAAAAATGAAACGATTTCATTTTTTATTTCATCAGTTACAATAACCGACTCATTCCAACTAACCCACGTCCAAACGTGAAAATTGGCTTAATTATCATATAATTAACCAATTAATTAATTAATAAATATAATCATATTATATTTTTATCCTGTAGTTTGATATCACATATCTACAATAGTATTTACTTTTATACTTGATATAAATCATATTTATATCTAATTTCCTCCAAAATAATGCATCTCATACATTTGTCAATTATATCATATATAATTAACCTATCCAATTATATCATATATAATCTAGCTTCCTCTTGTCAATTTGAACATTTCAAATTAACCCAAATACTGGTTCTCAACTTTATCCAAGCTACCTAGCGGACCTAATGGACCTGTGGCTCGAAGCTCCAACGGTCCATGAATAACTGACTAAACTCTTTAGCCATGAGATCCACCATCCGTTAACTGTCAGAAATATTTTTGTGTCCATCGAATATAACCGTTCAGAAGGTACATGCCCTCACAGGTCATGCTTCGTAAGAATACGCAGGGCCAAATTACTTATTTACCCCTGTAGACATCTCACTCTTTAAGTACCACTGATTCCTCTAATGAACAATACAACATAGTCCAACTATGTGTGAACACCTCTCGGACCAAGAGAAGGTGTGTGGCACCACATCGTTCAAGCCCCAGAATCAACCCTTAAGGGAGCTATCCATCTACTTACCCCTGCTTCGGGGAAGAAGTGAATTCCATCTTGTGTAGCTGAGTTCCCAACTCCCAAATCAGACGAATCCCCAAAATAGTAGGTTTGAATCGGCGACCTGGCCACTCGCACCCATACAAATCAAAGGATCGCCCTCAATGGCAAGAGTTCACAACTCACTCAGGATTGAGGTCATGTTACCTATGGTCATCCTAGTGAAGTGAAATTTCTATCATGAACGGTGTTATATAATGAGACGTTAACACTTCATGGTCAGGTCTTATACAAACTCTTTTTATAGGACGCCCTCGTTTGCATGTCCCTAACATGAATGATCAAGATCAAACCATCTGTGACAAGTTTCAACACTTGTGACCAATCCACAAAGCGGGTCGCGTCCGTAGCATTACCAGGTTAAGTTTTCCCTCCTATATCCATATACTACAGACCATTTTGGTTATCACTCAAGACATGATCCACTTGTATGTCACCACATACATGATTGAGTCACATACAGATAACCAGGGATTTTATGTTTATTGGTTTGTGGTAAAGAAAATAAAAAAAGTAATTGAGCAAAAATACAAGATGTGAAGTAAATATCATATATCAACAACACAAGCGTTCGTGCAAACTGTTTATAAACTACAGGACACGAGACTTTCGGGCATCAACCTCAACAGAAAGCACACCGAGCAAAAGTACCATCTCATCAGGGAGATTGTACACAGAGGAGACTGATTGTCAAACAGATAGCCTCACAAGAAAACTTGGATGATTTATTTCGAACGCCCTCTTGACAAAAGTGTTTTTGGGTTATCTAGTGAGACTAGGACTACGAGATTCTTAGAACTAGGGCAAGTGGGAGAAATAATGGGTATTTGATGAAGGAACTCTTATCAAAAAGTACCTATGAGTGGAAGCAAGATCGTTCCAAATTTATTGTGACAGAAATACAGCATTCACAAACATAGAACAAGTTATTCATCGACACATAAATTATGACATACTTTTAAACATAAATAACAAATGAACGAGAAACATACCTCTTGAAGAAATTTTCTTCCCTTGATCTCTCGCTCTCGTCAAGACCAACAACTTCTCGCTGTCGTTGTGATCGTCAAGTCAATCATCCACCAAATTCGCTATCGCTCACCACCGAACGGTCTTCAACACGAACAAGTAGCAAAGAGGACGCCACCATTCAGTAACCTTGGTATTCTCGAAGTGAGAATCTAGGAGGTGTGGGCTCTATTGGATTTGGTAGAGGGGAGGAGGAAAATACGATTGTTTACAATGACCAAGCAAGTGGGAGAGATTTGTGTCTATTGTATAGATGGGTGCTTGATCGTTTAGCAAAGGGTGCATGATCGTTTAGTAAATCGGGGCTGATCGTTTAGACGATTGTTTAGGAAATATCACTCTTGCACACGATCATTTAGAAAAAACTATAGGATCGTTTAGGTAACCTGCGCGAGTACACGATCGTTTAGGACAACTTGAGCTATTGTGTATGCTATCATTAGCTACACGATGGGCAGTGTACTAATTCGTTAAGCGATTATCCAATTTCTTTACAAAATGAAAACTCTTTTCATTTTATCCTTTAATTACGAAAACTGAATGCAACCTTCTATTGGGATTGGTGTTCTAATTCTCCCAAAGTCTTGTAGTTTGTAATATATATACATTGTTATGAATAAAATAAGAGTTATTTTATCTGACATTTACTCATATCCAATAAATAAAGCTCCATGGTTATCGTATGTAAACTTAAGCATATATGTGAGATATACAAATAGATCATGCCTTAATTGATAACCTAAATAAGTCTGTAGTAAAAGGATTAAGGAGGGATACCTGATCTTAGTGACACTACGGATGCGACCCGCTTTGTAGAGGTTTGCAAGTGTTGTAAACTACTACAGATGGTAGGTCCTGACCATTCATGTGGTGACATGTGAGTGGGGGTGTCTTATACAAAGAGTTTGTATAAGATCGGACCACGGGATGATTCGTCTTTGTATATAACGTCGTTGATACTGGAGATTTACATCTCACCTAAACGACCATAGGTGACATGACCTCAATCCTGAGTGTTTTAGGAACTTCTGGCTTTGAGGGTGGTTCATTGATTAGTATGGGTGAAAGTGGCCAGATTGCCAACTCAACATGCCTACTTATTTTGGGACTTGTCTAATTTGGGAGATGGGAACTCAGTTACATAAGATGAAATTCACTCTTTCCCCGAAGCAGGGGTAAGTAGATAGATTGCTCTCTTAAGGGTTGATTCCGGGTCTTGAACATAGTGGCCACAACTTCTCTTTGGAAGAGAGGACTCAATCATAGTAGGACTATGAATTATATTCATTAGAGGGATCAGTAGTACTTAAGAAGTTAGATGTAACTACAGGGGCATAACGGTTGTTGGCCCAACTGTACTTACGAGCGATCTGTGAAGGGTTATCACACTGTTAACCATAAGTGGGAGGTTATTGGTGGTTTCATAGTAACCGTGAGATAAAAGGAAAAATGTTTTTCTAAATTTAGAATTATGAGATTTTCTATTCTCGACAAGTTTCTCACGGTTGGCTGTCAGGTGAATGAGATTCACTAAACGATAGATGAAGAGAGACTAAACGATCGTAGAGTGACACTACATGATAGTTCCACTTAGCTGGCCATTAGCTAAATGATCGTGGAGCTTTTGCTAAACGATCACATGGCATTTGTTAAACTATTGGGCATCGTCTATACGATAGACCTATGTCATCTCCCACTTGCTCAATCGTTTACACGATTATTCTCCTCCATCTCTTCCTCTAACCAAGTCCACACAAAGCCCACACTTCTGGATTCTCACATCGAGAATACCAAGGTTGCCATTGTGGCGGCGTCGTACTCAACTCGATATAGTTCGAGGTTTGTGAGGTCGTTCGTTGATTCGCGGTGTTTGTGTGGTGGTTGTTGTGATCGTGCTGTGGTGTGGTTGAAGTGTTCGAGCGTTCGTGATTGTTGTCTTACTGGTTAAACGAGCGTTCGTGATTAAGGATGTTGGCGATGAGTCTTCAAAGGTATACATATTTCTATCATTTGATCTTATGTAAAGCATGCTGTAATTTCGTTTTATGCATAGCCTGTATGCTTTCGTTTGTTGACTATAATTGTTGTTGTTCAAATACAAATGGGATTTGGAATGATCATTTCGCTGCTCATGGAAATCCTCTTGTCTGATTTCCTTCACCTCCCACTATCATGTACGGTTATAGAGAAAAACCACCAACAATTATCTCATAATTGTTTAATTATAAATAAATATAATCATATTATATTTATAACCTATAGTTTTAATATCACATCATATGCAACATTTAAATCATAGTCCTTTTCTCCTCCACTAGATATAAATCATACTGATATCCTATTCATCCAATTAATGTATCTCATGCACCATGTTAACTATATCATATATAATTGACAAGTTTAATCATATCATATATAATCAAACTCCTTCTTGTCAATTGGAACACTTCAAACTGACCCAAAAACTAATTCTCAACTTGAATCTATTGAGTTACAAAGGGGACCTTATGAACCTGTGGCTTGAAGCTCCAACGATATGTGAATAGCTGACTAAACTCTTTAGCCACGAGATCTACCATCCGTTTACTGCCTGGCATTCTACTAAATACCAACAGCTGCACTCTTCTCACCACAGATATATTTCTGTGTCCATCAGATATAACTAGTCAACAGTACGATAACCCTTCATAGATGATTATAAGTACCACTGATCCCGTAAGTACCACTGATCCCTTAAGTACAGCTGGGCAAATTTACCGTTTTGCTCCCGTAGTTACATCTAACTTCTTAAGTACCACTGATCCCTCTAATGAACAATACAACATAGTCCTACTATGTGTGGACACCTCTCGGGCTATAAGAAGGTGTGTGGCGCCACATCATTCAAGCCCCGGAATCAGCCCTTAAGGGAGCAATCTATCTACTTCCCCTGCTTCGGGGAAGGATTGAATTCCATCTTGTGTAGGTGAGTTCCCAGCTCCCAAATCAAAAGAATGCTCAAAGTGGTAGGTTTGAGTCAGCAATTTGGCCACTTGTACCCATGCAAATCAAATGACCGCCATTAAAGACAGGAGTTCCCAACTCACTCAGGATTAAGGTCATGTTACCTATGGTCATCCTACTGAAGTGAAGTCTCTATCATGAACGAGGTTATATAACGAGACTATAACACTTCATGCTCAGGTTTTATACAAACTCCTTTGTATAGGACGCCCTCGCTCGCATGTCACACATGAATGATCAGGATCAAATCATCTGTAGCAAGTCACAACACTTGTAACTATTTTACAAAGTGAACCGCATCCGTAGCATTACCAGAATAAGGTTTCCCTCCTATATTCATATACTACAGACCATTTTGGTTATCACTTAAGGCATGATCCACCTGTATGTCTCCACATACATGCTTAAGTTACAACGACAACGAGGAATCTTAGTTTATTGGTTTGTGGTAAAGCAAATAAAACATCCAATGTTTCATAGAAAATAGTGAAGAAAATATCATATATTATTACATCAGAAGCATTTGTTCAATACAGTGTTTAAAAACTACAGAACCCAATGAGAGTTTAGGGTATCATCCCCAACAATCTCCCATTTGTCCAAATGCGAGTGGGGTGTACAAAACAACTAATAGAAAACAATAAACTAGGGCACTAAGGCCCAGTACAAAAATCTTCCACTTGCCCTAATCCAGCCGCGGGCGGTCCCATAGACCCATGCTCTGAAGGTGACCCTAAAAAACTATAGTCATGAGAGCCTTCATAAACGGGTCAGTAACGTTGTGCTCTGAAGTGATCTTCGTGACTATCACATCCTCTCGATGCACTATCTCACGGATGACATGATACTTCCGCTCTATATGTTTGCCATACTTATGACTTCTGGGCTCCCTGGAGTTTGCCACAGCACCACTATTGTCACAATAGAGGGTGATGGGCCTAGACATGTCTGGAACAACTTCCAGATCTGTCAGGAACTTCCTGAGCCAAACGGCCTCCTTAGCAACTTCACAAGCCGCTACGTACTCGGCCTCCATCATGGAGTCGATTATGCACCCTTGCTTAGTGCTTCACCACACTACTACTCCTCCGTTAAGAGTGAACACTGACTCTGAAGTGGACTTACGAGAATCCTTATTAGTTTAAAAGTCAGAGTCATTGTATCCAGTAAGGATCAAATCTTTAGTTCCATACACAAGCATGTAGTCCCTCGTTTTCCGAAGATACTTGAGAATGTTCTTGACTGTGGTCTAGTGACCTTTTCCTGGATTAGACTGATACCTATTGACTATCCCCACAACTTATCAGATGTCTAGTTTAGAAGAGAGCATCGCATACATCAAACTGCCAACGGCAGATGCATATGGGACCCGTCTCATCTCCTCGACCTCTTTATGCGTCTTAGGACACATTTCATTAGACAATATAACTCCATGCTTGAAAGGCAGTAGGCCCCTTTTGGAGTTCTACATCGAGTACTTGAGCAACATCTTGTCAATGTACGATGGCTGAAATAGTGCTAGCACTTTATTCTTTGGATCCTGAAGGATCTGAATACCAAGAACAAACTGAGCCTCTCCTATATATTTCATTTGGAATTGGGTCGCTATCCAGTTCTTAACTGCAGTCAGTAGTCATACATCTTCCCAATGAGTAAGATATCGTCTACATACAACACTAAGAAAGCTACTTAAATGTTGACAATTTTCTTGTAGACACAGGGCTCGTCAACGTTTTGGTCAAAGCCGTATGATTTGATCACAGTATCAAACTGAATGTTCCAAGATCTAGGCGCCTGTTTTAGCCCATAAACGGACCGAGTCAGTTTGCAAACTTTTTGCTCTTGACCTTGGGCTATGAATCCCTCGGGCTACACCATATAAATGGTCTCCTCAAAATTACCATTCAGAAAGGCGGTCTTGACGTCCATTTGCCATATCTCATAATTATAATAAGCGGCAATGGACAAGAGGATGTAGATAGACTTCAACATGGCAATAGGCGAGAAAGTCTCCTCATATTCGACTCCTTCCACCTGGGTATAACTCTTTGTCACAAGTCTAGCCTTGAAGGTTTGCACCTTCCTATCAGTACCCTGTTTCCTCTTGTAGATCCATTTGCAATCTATAGGGTTTACACCATCAGGCTAATCTACAAGATCCCATACTGAGTTGAAGTACATCGACTCCATCTCGAGATCCATGGTTTGACCCATTATCCTGGTCAACATCATCTATTGCCTTCTGATAAGACAATCGATCCTTAACCTCGCCATCGGCTACCATAGCCAGGATTTTCGTGAAACCCATATAGCGAATAGGTAGGTTCACAACCTTCCCACTACGTCGAGGTTCCCTCAACACTTGAGGTGGAACTGACCTACCGGATGAACTATCATCAACAATTCTTGCTGATGAAGTAGGTCCTTCAATAACTCTTGTTGAATATTCAGTAGTTTCATTGGAAAGCTCACGTAACACGATCTTACTACGTGGACTGTGCTCCCTGATATGATCCTCCTTCAGGAAGGTAGTATTCGTAGACATAAACACTCTATTTTTCGTAGGATCATAAAAGTAACCCCCTCGTGTACCTTTGAGGTAGCCTACAAAGAGGTACAACCTCGACCGTGATTCCAATTTCTTTGGATTAGCCTCAAGCACATGTGCCAAGCAACTCCATATGCAGAAGTGACGCAAACTAGCTTTACGCCCGTTCCATAACTTCAAAGGTGTTCTCGAAACACTCTTAGAAGGAACACAATTAAGGATACACACTATAGTCTCCACTACAAAACCTCAAAACGAGTTCGGTAAGGAAGCGTAACTCATCATTAATCGAACCATGTCCAACAAGGTTTTGTTTCTCCTGTCCACTACACCATTATGCTAAGGTGTACCTACCGTTGAAGGTTGGGAAGGATTCCATGTTCTATCATATCGTTCTGGAACCCTGAATCCAAAAACTCTCCACCCTGATCCAATCGAAATGTCTTAATCCGTCTATCCAATGCATTTTCAACTTCAACCTTAAACTCTCTGAACTTTTCAAAGGATTCAGACTTTCGTTGCATCAAATAAACATAACATATCGAGAGTAATCATAAGTAAAAGTGATGAAAATCTCATAGCCTCCCCTGGCTTGCACATTCATCGGACCACAAAGGTCAGAATGCACTAACTCTAGAGGCTCTTTGGCTTGACAACCATTTCTAGTAAAAGGTCTTTTAGTCATCTTGCCCTCAAGGCAAGATTCGCACACTGGTAAAGAATTTTCCTCTAACTCGCTTAAAAGTCCATTCTTCACCAACCTCTCAATCCTATTGAGATTGATGTGCCTTAATCAAAGGTGCCAAAGTTGGGCATTTTCTTTAGGAGAAATCTTTTGTCATTTATTTTGAGTTACGACAGTTTTAAACATCTGTATGTTATCGAGGGAACTCGTTGCTAACAGCCTTAGCACATACAAGTTATTTTCAAGATTTGCTTAACAGATTTCAACTCCATCTTTAGGAATAAACAATTTATTCAAATTAAAATTAAGAGTATAATTACAATGTATCAGACACTTTACAAAAATCAAGTTCCTTTTTAACTCAGGAACTATATCAACATCATGCAAAATGATAAACTTATTCTATAAAGTCAACTATACTCCTCCCACTACCACAACGAAGACGACGTGCCCGATGCCTACTCGCATCGTCATCTCTCCCGCCTCTAGCTGCCGCCAGGAACTAATCCCCTAAAAAGAAGAACAAACATGATTAGTGGCCCTAGAGTCAATTCAACATGGCTTTGATACCAATTGAAGGAAATCTTATCAAAAAGTACCGAGCAGAAGCAAGATCATTCCAAATTCATTGTGATAGAAATACCACATTCACAAACATACAACAAGTTATGCATCTACACAAAAATTTCGACATGCTTTTAAACATAAATAACAAAGGAACGAAAGACATACCTCTTGAAGAACTTTTCTTCCCTTGATCTCTTGCTCTCGTCAAGACCAACAACTTCTCGCTGTCGCTGTAATTGCCAAGTCAATCATCCACCAAATCTCATGGTCACTCACCACCGAATGGTCTTCAACACGAACAAGTAGCAAGGAGGACACCACCACTCAGTAACCTTGGTATTCTCGAAGTGAGAATTCAGGAGGTGTGGGCTCTATTGGATTTGGTATAAGGGAGGAGGAAACTACGAACGTTTACAACGACCAAGGAAGTGGGAGAGATTTTGTGTCTATCATATAGACGGGTGCTTGATTGTTTAGCAAAGGGTCCACGATAGTTTAGTAAATCTGGGCTGTTTGTTTAGACGATTGTTTAGGAAATCTCGCTCTCGCACATGATCGTTTAGAAAAAGTTATATGATCGTTTAGGTAACCTACATGTGTACACGATCATTTAAGATAACTTGAGCTATCGTGTATGCTCTCATTAGCTAGACGATGGGTAGTATAATAATTCGTGAAGCGATTATCCGATCTCTTTGCAAGATGAAAACTATTTTCATTTTATCCTTCAGTTACGAAAACTGAATGCAACTTCCCACTATCATGTAGGGTTATGGAGAAAAACCACCAACAATCATCTCATAATTGTTTAATTATAAATAAATATAATCATATTATATTTATAACCTATAGTTTTAATATCATATTATATGTAAAATTTAAACCATAGTCCATTTCTTCTCTACTAGATATAAATCATATTTATATCTTTTTCCTCCAATTAATGTATCTCATACATCATGTCAACTATATCATATATAATTGACCAGTTTAATCATATCATATATAATCAAACTCCCTCTTGTTAATTTGAATACTTCAAACTAACCTAAAAACTAATTCTCAACTTGAATCTATTGAGCTACCAAGGGGACCTTATGGACCTGTGGCTTGAAGCTCCAACTGTACGTGAATAGCTGACTATACTCTTTAGCCACGAGATCCACCATCTGTTAACTGCCAGACATTACACTAAAGACTGACAGCTGCACTCTTCTCACCACAGATATATTTCTGTGTCCATCGAATATAACCAGCCAACAATACGAGAACCATTCACAGATGCTCGTAAGTACAACTGGACCAATTTACCGTTTTGCCCCTGTAGTTACATCTAACTCCTTAAGTACCACTGATCCCTCTAATGAACAATACAACATAGTTCTACTACTGTCTCTTATACACATCTAGATGTGTATAAGAGACAGATACACCATAGTTCTACTATGTGTGGACACCTCTCGGGCCATGAGAAGGTGTGTGGCGCCACATCGTTCAAGCCCCGGAATCAACCCTTAAGGGAGAAATCTATCTACTTACCTCTGCTTTGGGGAAGGAGTGAATTCCATCTTGTGTAGTTGAGTTCCCAGCTCCCAAATAAAACGAATCCCCAAAGTGGTAGTCTAAGTCAGAAATCTGGCTACTCGCACCCATGCAAATCAAAGGACTACCTTCAAAGGCAGGAGTTCCCAACTCACTCAGGATTAAGGTCATGTTACCGATGGTCATCCTAGTGAAGTTAAGTCTCTATCATGAACGACGTTATATAATGAGACTATAACACTTCGTGGTTCAGTCTTATACAAACTCCTTTGTATAGGATACCCCCGCTCGCATGTCTCCATATGAATAATCAGGATCAGACCATCTATAGCAAGGCACAACATTTATAACTATTCTACAAAGCGGGTCATATCCATAGTGTTAGTAGGAAAAGGTTTTTCCTCCTATATCCATATACTACAGACCATTTTAGTTATCATTTAAGGCATGATCTATTGAGGATGATGCCCTAAACTCTCGTTAGGTCCTGTAGTTTGTAAACACAGTTTTGAACAAACGTTTGTGATGTAATAATATATGAAATTTTCTTCACTTTTGTCTATGAACATTGGATATTTTATTTGCTTTACCACAAACCAATAAACTAAGATCCCTGGTTGTTGTTTGTAACTTAAGCATGTATATAGAGACACAAAGGTGGATCATATCTTGAGTGATAACCAAAATGGTCTGTAGTATATGGATATAGGAGGGAAACCTTATCCTAGTAACGCTACGAATGCGGCCCTCTTTGTAGAATAGGTACAAGTGTTGTCACTTGCTACAGATTGTCTGATCCTGATCCTTCATGTGAAGACATGCGAGCGGAGGCGTCTTATACAAAGGAGTTTGTATAAGATCGGACCACGAAGTGTTATAGTCTCGTTATATAACACTGTTCATGAAAGAGACTTCACTTCATTAAGATGAACATAGGTAACATGACCTCAATCCTGAGTGAGTTGAAACTCTTGCCTTTGAAAGCGGTCCTTTGATTTGTATGAGTGTGAGTGGCCAAATCACCGGTTCAAACTTACCACTTTGGGGATTCGTCTTATTTGGGAGCTAGGAACTCAGCTACACAAGATGGAATTCACTTCTTTCCTGAAGCAGGGGTAAGTAAATAGATTACTCCCTTACGGGCTGATTTCGGGCCTTGAACTATGTGGCGCCACAACTTTCTCATGGCCCGAGAGGTGTCTACACATAGTAGGACTATGTTGTACTGTTTATTAGAGGGATCAGTGGTACTTAAGGAGTTAGATGTAACTACAGGGGAAAATAGTAAATTTGCCCAGCTGTACTTACGATCATCTGTGAAGGGTTATCGTACTGTTGATTCATTCTATCCGATGGACACAGAAATATATTTGTGATGAGAAAAGTGCAGCTATCAGACTTTAATGGAATGTCTGACAGTTAACGGATGGTGGATCTCATGTCTAAAGAGTTATTCAACTATTAACGTACTGTTGGAGCTTCAAGCCATAGGTCCATAAGGTCCCCTTGGTAGCTCAATGGATTCAAGTTGAGAATCAGTTTTTGGATCAGTTTGATGTGTTCAAATTGACAAGAGGGAGTTCAAGTATATATGATATGATTGAACTGGTTAATTATATATGATATAGTTGACATAATGTATGAGATACATTAATTGGAGAAAAATGATATAAATATGATTTATATCTAGTGGAGGAGAAAAGGACTATGGTTATGTATTCCATATGATGTGATATTAAACCATAGGTTAATAAATATAATATGATTATATTTATTATTTAATTTTGACAATTATAGGATAATTGTGCTGGCTTTTTCTCCATAACCGTATGATATTGGGAAGTTGCATTCAATTTTCGTAACTGCAGAATAAAATGAAAATCGTTTTTCATTTTGCAAAGAGATCAGACATTCGCTCACCGAGTGTATACTGCCTATCGCATAGCAAACCGAGAGCCTACGTGATAGCTCAATGTTTCTAAACGATCGTATACACGTGCGCAGTTTACTAAACGATTTCATAGGATTTGCTAAACGATCGCACACCCGAGCATTCACTAAATGATTGTTTATACGATCGTGGCCCTTTTACTATACGATCATGTACCTCTACTTAAATGATCAAGCATTGTCTATACGATAGACACCTGACTTCTCCTACTTGCTTGGTCGTGGTATACGATCTTCTCTTTCTCCTTCCCTCTATTAAATCCAACAGAGGCCACACCTCCTGGATTCTCACACCGAGAATACCGAGGGTTTCAAGTGGTGGTGTCTGCCTTGCTACCGTGTTTATGTGGAGGCCGTTCGTGGGTAGATGATTTGGTGGAAGATTTTCTTGGACATTCTCAGCGAGAACGAGAGGAGCAGTCCTCGGACGAGAACGAGTTTTCTGTGAAGAAGGGTTCTTCAACTGGTACGTATTTCATTCTTTTGTTGTTTAAGTTTCCAAGCATGCATGTAATTGCTAAATGCATATCTATTCTGTTTGATTGCATTAATTCTGTCACAATGAGTTTAGAACGATCTCGCTTCCGCTCAGAGTTACTCTTTGATAACAGTTCCTTCATCATACACTTATATGTCTCCACATACATGCTTAAGTTACAACGACAACCAATGACCTTAGTTTATTGGTTTGTGGTAAAGTAAATAAAACATCCCATGTTTCATAGACAATAGTGAAGAAAATATCATATATTATTACATCACAAGTGTTTGTTCAATACGGTGTTTACAAACTACAGGACCCAACGAGAGTTTAGGGCATCATCTCCAACATTTGATACCCTAGTTTATTGTATCTATTGTATTGGTTTTCTCTCATTGAACTCAACATTGTATATATTTATATATATTTATCCACTAGAGATTTAGTCCAAGTGGGAGTTTGTTGGGTTGTATGTCCTAAAACTCGCAGTTTGTAAAGTTAAACATTTTCTATTGTCAATAAAGACATTATTCAACATTTTTCAATAAAGTTGTTAGTGAATTTATAAGAATTTATAAATTGCACTTGTAAAGACTAAATCCAATAAACTAAGATCCATGGCTATTATATAAATACTTGAACTTTATGTAGAGACATAAAGATGGATCAAGTTCGAGTAAATAGCCAAAACGGTCTATAGTATACGAATAAGGTTGAGTGCCTTATTCTAGTAACACTATCGGATGCAACCCACTCTTTAGTTATTACAACTTTTTGTAAGTGCTACAAACAAAGTGATTCTGATTCGTTCATGTATTGACATGAGGAATAAGGGCATCCTATGCAATAAGTTTGCATAAGATCGGATCAAGAAATAAGTCACTCTTACTTGATAACGTTGTTTACTATTTAAGACTGACTATTTCTCTTAGATGACCTAGGTAACTTATTCTTAATCCTTAGCTAACTATGAACTCCTGTTTATTCGGGATTATCCTTTGCATAGGTAAGGGTTGGCTCAACAATGCCAGCTCAATAAGCCTCTCATTTAAGGGGTAAGACTAGGTGGTAGGTAGATAGTTGGGGACATAGGGTGCATGACAGAATTCACGTCTACCTGATTTAGGGATAAGAGAAAGTTTGTTCTCTTAAGTACTGAATCTAGGTATTGAACAACGGGCCTCACCCTCTCATTGGCTCGAGAGGGATCCTATTTAGTGATTGGATCACAAACTAATTGTTCATTAGAGAATAAGTAGAACTTAAGGAGCAAGACATAATTTCAGGGGTAAAATAGCATATTAACCCAACCATTATTACGAACAACCTGTGAAGGGTCGACTTACTGATTATGGTTAAATCAAGTGGGCATAAATATATTTATAGTGAGGAGAGTGCAACTATCGAGTTATAGGGATGTGACTCGATAGTTAACGAATATTGATTAATTCAATCTAAAGAGCTTTAGCTAATTAATCTCAAATCGTTGGAGCGCATGATCTGTAGGTCCATAAGTTCCCTCTACTAACTCGTAAAACATAAACACCTTAAATTAGTAAACTGAGTGATTTGGAATGATTTCAATTTTAAATGTTCAAATTGAATTTCAATTTTAAATGTTCAAATTGAATTTAGGACTTGAATTTGAATAGTTCAAATATAAATTAGGGTGTATATATATATATTCGATACAATTAATTAACGTTTTTTTAAAAATTAAACGAAATTGGAGAGTTTATAATATTTAAATATTGATTTAAATATTAATTATATGAATATGATTCATGTTTAAAATTAGGTATGTAATTAATTTAATATTTTATATTAAATTATTATTTAATTAATTAAATTTGTTTTAATTAAAATCAAATTAATTTTCAATTTTATTCAATTTGAGAAATTGGTTTTTTGAAAGTTTGAATTTAATTAATTTTGAGTTAATTAAATAAGAATTCGATTTGATTTTAGTTTTAATTTTAGTTCATTTTGAATTAATTAAAGTTGGAAATTAAAATGAAATTTGGATTAGTGGAAACATCCAATCTCACTTGAAGTAGGAGGTGGATCGTTTCCAACTACACCACCTAGCCCACTTCAATTTGAAACTTGGATGTGGCATTGACTCTTCACTTCAGTGCCTGCATGAAGAAAAAGGATAAAAATACTTCAATTTTGCCGATTGAAAGGGGAAGAAAGTTGCTGAAAATCAGTTTCTGCACAACTGTTCTTCATCTAAAAAACCCACTCCAATTTCTACGAAATTCACTTCAATTGTGAGTTCCACCACTCAAATTCAAAGGTTGAGAATAGTAGAAAAGATCTCTTGGTAGCTTACTGTAGATTTAGAGCTGAGAATTCGTGGAAGAACAGCTTGGATTGGAGGATTTCAACAAAGGTATGATGTTCTTGAAACCCTCTTCAGAAATATATATTTTGCATGCTCTTAGAACTCAAATTAAATGTAATTAGAGTGCTTATTGATTCTGGTTGCTTCTGTTGCTTACTTCTTAATCCTATCATAGTCCTACTACGGTCTTTTTTCAACCATGGGTTTCAATCTTTGGTTTCGTTCATGGTTCATAGTCAGTATGTTTTTTGTCAACCTTTCCGTGGGTTTCATGAAATAATTTCAGTTCAATTAGACCAGTTCCATTTAGTTAGCCCAATCCAATTAGTTATGTCAGATTAGTTTTGGTTTGGTTTGGTCTTAATTGATTTGTTTCAATTCAATTTGGTTTAGTTCAAGTTGGTCTAATTTCGTTTATTTGCAATTATGAAGAATATGCTTTTCCATAGACATTTGTGGGTCTTTGTTCCATTTTAAAATCAGCGGTTCGTGGGTTCTGTTTTAGATCTCTCTGTGAGGATTTCTATTTCCAACCCAGAAATTCTCTATGTTTTAGTTCTTC
Source organism: Benincasa hispida (assembly GCF_009727055.1). NCBI lineage: Eukaryota > Viridiplantae > Streptophyta > Magnoliopsida > Cucurbitales > Cucurbitaceae > Benincasa > Benincasa hispida. The sequence goes on from NC_052356.1 coordinate 31,591,990, forward strand.
GTGGGTCTTTGTTACCAACCTAGATCTGTTTTGATTTGATTTGGAAGTTTGTTTCAATTTCTGGTACATCATTGTTTGGACTTGCTAAATATTTTGAATTGTTAGTGGTTCTCTATGGGACACTATGAGGTATAAGAGAGAAGTTCGAGTACGTTTGACAATGTGTTCTATGTTGCATCTGGTACCTTTGTTGTCTGTGAGAGAATTTAAATCAAGGAAGAGATTTGTTGAAATTTTTTGAACCCTAATCAAAATTGATTTAGGAGAATTCAAGTCAAGGTAGAGATTTGTTGGAATACCTTATATCCTAATCTGAATTGGTTTAAGAGATGTTTAATTGTTTATTTAATTATTTTCCTTCTCCACTTAGGGTTTAGAGAAGTGCACTATATAAACTTCTGACCCTGTAGGCATTATTTATTTCTTAGATTCTATATTTTCTGTAACATTCTCTCTAATAAAATTGTTCTCTCTCTGTCCCATGGATGTAGCTAACACATTGTTATTGAACAACGCAAATTTACGTGTCGATCTTCTCTATTCTTTTTATGTTCTTTTGTATTCTTTAATTGTCGATTTTGTAACAATAACAACGACTTACCTTTGCAAGGTACATAATTAGATATAGCCCAAATAATATTCCCATGTTTTACACATCCTGGAATGATTTCAAGTACTATTTCTACAAGTTATCAAGCTTTTTATCAATGCAAAGCATACAAAATGATATGTGTCTAACAGAAGGCTGGCAGACGTCAACTTCAATAGACACCTGAAACCTTCTGCTAGAGGGGAGAATAAAAAGAAAAGAATGAGTCGGGAAGCCGAGTGAGTGACAGTTTATCAAAATAGATTTCATATTTTAATATTAAACAATTTAGCATAGCAGGTAAACATACTTCATAAAACTATAAAACATTATCCATTCAAGTCAATAAAATCAGGGTTTCGAAGAATAATCAATAAATACCATCATGAGCTAGTAAAATCATCACCCAAAACTATATCTAAACCTCGCAGGTGTAGAGTAATCTTGATATACTCAACACAAATATCACTCGTCATATGTGCACATATAATTGCCCCTAAATGGCTAAGCACCCTAACACACGATCCAAAGCCTATATGTGTACTATGATGGGTCCCAAAGGCTTATATCATATCATGACAGGCTTAGGTTCCTCTGGATCCTAGTTACTTCGACCTCTTTCAGCCACGACAATCCCCCTACTAACCTGAGTGGTACTATGAGAACACATTCGCGTAGCATATGGGTAAAGTCACCATCGGTACAAGATCTAGTGATCTGAAAATTGCTCTCCATAGATTGTTATAAATCATCCCTTTCATAAATAACTCATGAATAGCATTTCATGCAAAATCTTTCCACATAATTCATGGGTGAAACATGATTTCTCAATACATAACTAAAATATACTCTCATAAATCAATTCATGGCTAAAATATATTTTCCTCTTAATATCTCCTAACAACCCAAAATATTAGTAATACTATATATATACACTCACTCATAAAACCCATAGTAGAAATCATGATCATTACATGGTTATTTCAATCCAAAAACAAATCAAGTTTGTCAAATCCCATGTAAATCCATAAAAGGATTTATTTTCAAAAATAGCCACTCACAATCAAGTGCGACAGTTATTTAGGCCGCTTCTCCAATCATTGTTCGACCTGAAATGGATTTAACCCATTATATAAACATTATTCCCCATTTTTGGAAAATTATCTCAAACCGTGGAAGCCTAATTCCACTAAAATTTTGACGGAAAGAGACTAATCAACAAATAAGAATAGGCACTCTTATTAAGATAATTTTCATTCCAATCACCTAGCTTGTGTTAGAAATTAAGCTAAATATATAATAAATAATACATTCTAGATACATTTTACATGTATTTCTAATTTCTAGATACATGCACATGTAGGTACATGTAATTGTCTTTTAGGATATGTCTCTTGAGTATTATATAAATGGTTCATTTCCCTCATTTGTAATTGTTATACAGAAAGGTGAAAATAACTTCATTCAGTTATAAAATCTGTTACAAATCAAGCTACTTTTAAATACATTGTGTAACTAATTGTAAAGTGAGAGAGAGCAAATTGTAATTGAGTGATCAAACTTATCTTGAAACAATCTTGAATAAAACTCCCGTCAGCTTCTCCGTGGACGTAGGCCTTCCTTGGCGGAACCACGTAAAACTATCGTGTTCTTCTTCTTCCCGATCGTCTTCCTCTATCGTATACCTCTAACCCACCGATCATGTAGCTTTTAGCAAACGATCATCTAGCTTTTAGCCAACGATCGTTTACTTCTGCAAGCCTCATCGTGTAGACAGCCATCGTTTAGACGACTTCGTCTAGACGATCTTCAATAAAGCCTTTATTGTCTAGACGACTTATCCTTTATCGTCTAGATGACCTTCAGCTTTACCTCTCATCGCCTAGACGACCGAAGACTTATCGCCCTCTACGATTTTCGACAGCCTCCCGATGGTTCTCTCTCTTTTTTTTCTCTCGTTCTTTCTCTGCAAAAAGAAAAGAAAAGTTAGTCTTTCGAAGTGCATAACCAGCAGAAGTGTGAAGCTCTAATCTCAGCCATCAAAGTGTAAGGTCGAGATCCTTCATCACACGGATTGTGCTTTCAGCACGTTGTTTCGTGTTTGTGTGAATAAATAAGGTGGTTTCTAGTATTCGTTTAATGGTCATTGCATTGTCAAAGCCTAAAAGGATCAGTAAGTCTGTTCCTTCAGCCCATTATTCGCAACTTAAACCAAATAAGTGGTATCAGAGCCTGCAAGAAAGCTTCAAGATTAGTCAAGATTCAAAGAAGCAAAAATCTTGGAGTCTTTCAGTTGAACTTCGAAATAGATATGGTAGTAGCAAGGTATGACATTGAAAAATTTGATGGAAAAGGCAATTTTGGTTTATGGAAAGCCAAAATTAAGGCTATCTTGAGACAACAGAGGGCACATAAGACCCTAGATGATCCAGTAAAGCTGCCAAGTATAACAACAGAAGAAGAAAAAGAAAATATGGAGCTAATTGCTCATGGAACACTGGTTTTAAACTTGTCAGATAATGTCCTAAGGCAAGTGATTGATCAGGAGATAGCTTATAAGATTTGGAGCAAATTGAATGAGTTATATGAGACAAGAAATCTGCCCATTAAACTTTTCCTAAGGGAAAGGTTCTTTACATTCAAAATGAGTGCTTCAAAGTCTTTAACAGAGAATCTAGATGATTTCAAGAGAATTACTACTAAGTTCAAGACTCAAGGAGAAGAAATTGGAACAAATAATGAAGCATTTGTGCTTCTTAACTCATTTCCTGATTCTTATAGAGAAGTGAAGACAACCCTAAAATATGGGAGAGATTCCTTTACTACCGATATCATGATTTCTGCTCTTAAGATCAGAGAAATTGAGCTCATTACAAGCAAAGAAGATGAGTCTAGTATAGAAGGCTTGTTTGTAAAGGGGAAGTCAAAACAGAACAATAAGGAAAAAGGCAAACAGAGCTCAAATGAAGAAGGGAAAGAGAAGTCCAAGGTCAGATACAAATATTGTAAAAAACTTGGACATTTAATCAAAGATTGCAGAACATTGAAGTGAAAAAAAGAGCAGAAAAATAAGCAATCTCATCCACAACCCAAAGTCCAACCTAATCAGTCAGGTGAAGCCTCAATTTTTTAGGACTCTTACTTTTATTCTGATGCTTTGGCTACCTCTAATTGCAGGGCAGAAGAAGAAGCAAATAAGAACCTAGATTGGGTTCTAGATTCAGGGTGTTCTTTCCACATGACACCCCATAAAGGCTGGTTTAGTACTTACAGAGAATTGGATGGAGGATCTGTCTACAATAACTCATGTTCAGTGGTTGGGATTGGCTCAGTCTCATTAAAACTAGAAGATGGAACAGTCAAGCTCTTAAGAAATGTCAGACATGTGCCTAAGCTGAAGAGAAATCTAATTTCACTAGGCATGTTTGATTCTATTGGCTGTGAATACAGAGGCAAGGAAGGTTACTGTGAAGTTTTGAAGAACAGTAAGCCTATCCTTAGAGGGGTGAAGATTAATGGAGTGTATGTAGTGCAAGGAGTTCATAAGATACACTCAGCTTTGATTGTGAATCAAAATCAGCCTACGGAAAAAGATCTATGGCATAAAAGACTCTCACACATTAGTGCGAAAGGTCTACAAGCTCTAGCCAATGAAAGTATTCTACCTAAGGGAGTTCATCAGAGCCTATTCTTTTTTGAACATTGTGTAATAGGGAAGGCTACTAGGCAGAGCTTTGTGAAGGCTTAGCACACAACCAAGGCCATCCTTGACTATGTGCATTCAAACCTATGGGGTCCTTCACCTTTTCAATCATTAAGTGGAGCCAGGTATATCTTAACCTTTGTTGATGACTACTCAAGAAAAATCTGGATCTATTTCCTTAAATCTAAGGATTTAGTTTTGAAAATTTTAAAGAATGGAAGATCATGGTTGAAAAATTGTCTAACTGTCAAATTAAGTGTCTAAAAAATGATAATGGGCTTGAGTACTGTGCAGAGGAGTTTAATGTTTATTGCAGACAACATGGTATAACTAGACACAAGACAATTAGGTATACACCTCAGCAAAATGGGGTAGCAGAGAGGTTGAACAGAGCAATAATAGAGAAAGTAAGAAGCCTATTATCTGATGCTATACTTCCTGGAGAAATTTTGGGCAGAGGCGACCTCATATACTGTCTATACACTGAATAGATGCCCTCATGCATCTCTTAACCTTCTAATCCTTGAAGAAAGGTGGACCAAATAGCCTCCTAACTTGAATAACCTAAGGGTGTTTGGCTGCACTAGCTTTGTTCATCAGAGTAAAGAGAAATTAGCTGCCAGAGCTGTGAAGTGTATGTTTTTGGTCTTCACAGAAGGTGTTAAGGGGTTTAGAATATGGAACACTATTGAGAAAAGATGCATAACTAGTTGAGATGTGATTTTTAGAGAAGATGAGATGTATATGCAGAAATCTAACCCTAATGTTTCAGTACCTCAAGAAAAGAATGATACAATTGAGGTGGAGCAAGTTTTAATTCCTACTTCTGATCCTTCAAGCTCTAAATCATATTTTAATCAACTACCTCATATAGAAGAAGAAGTAGAAGATGCTACTAGTGATCCTGAGCAAGAAGAACCAGAGTTGAGAAGTTACAGCCTAGCTAGAGATAGGCAGAAAAGAAACATTGTGCCACCATCAAGGTATGAAGACTACTTAACTTTGAATGCTTCTGATTTAACTAATGATGTAGAACCCTCAACTTTTGAGGAAGCAGTGAGTTGTTCTAAAGCTAAGATGTGGATAGAAGTTATGAATGAAGAGGTTGATTCACTGGTGAGAAATAACACATGGGAGTTGACACTTTTGCCTAAAGGATGCAAACCAATTGCATCCAAATGGGTGTACAAGTTGAAGGAAGGTTTCTTTAATGATCAAGGACCTAGATTTAAAGCTAGGCTGGTTTTTAAGGGCTTTACACAGAGGCCAGGTGTTGATTTTAATGAGATTTTTTCTCCAGTGGTAAAACAGACTTCTATCAAATTATTGTTGTCTATTGTGGCTCAAAATAACCTAGAGCTACAACAACTAGATGTCAAAACAACTTTTCTACATGGCTTTCTAGAGAAAGTTATCTATATGAGCCAACCGAAGGGGTATGAGGTCAAAGGGAAGGAAGATTATGTGTGCCTACTGAAAAAATCTATCTATGGCCTCAAACAGTCCCCAAGATGCTGGAACAGAAGGTTTAGTGACTTTGTTTAGAAGAATGGTTTTATAAAAGCTCTTATGACATCTATGTTTACATAAATACATAGTCCTATACTTATCCTATCTACTTGTTACTATATGTGGATGACATGCTTCTAGCAGGAGCAACTATGAAAGAGCTGAATAAAATAAAAGATCTACTGAAATCAGAGTTCGAAATGACAGACATTGGAAATGCAACAAGAATACTAGGCATTGACATTATTAGAAACAGAAAAACAAGTATTCTAAGCATTGATCAGTTACAATACTGCAGTAAATTGTTAAAGAAGTATCAGATGTCAGTGGCTAAAGTAGTAACTACTCCTATTGCTAACCATTTCAAACTCTCAGTAGAGAATTCACCTAAAGAATCAAATATTGAGCATCAGCAAATCATGCCAGCAGTTCCCTATTCCCAAGTTGTGGGAAGTTTGATGTATCTAATGGTGTCTACAAGAACTGGCATTGCCTATGCTACTAGCCTGGTGAGTAGATACATAGCTAATCCGGGTAAGAGGCATTGAGAGGCTACAAAGTGGATTATGAGGTATCTAAAGGGTACTAATAATGCTAAACTAATGTACCAATATCTACCAGACAGTGAACTAGAGCTGATTGGTTATGTAGACTCAGATTATGTTGAAGATCTAGACAAGAGGAGGTCATTATCAGGGTATATCTTCCTATTTGGAAGGTGTGTCCTAAGCTAGCAAGCTACCTTACAATCAATAGTAGCCATTTCTACTACTGAAGCAGAGTTCATAGCACTATCAGAAGCAGTGAAGGAAGGCCTATGGCTAAAGGGTCTCCTAAGTGACTTCGGAATTAAACAGAACACAGTGAAGATCTTTTGTGATAATTAGAGTAAAATTCATTTATCTAAGCATCCTCAGTACTATAATAGAACTAAACATATAGATGTTAAATATCATTTCATACGACAGCAAATAGAAGCTAAATAGATTGAAGTTCTGAAAGTTCATACCTTAGAGAATGCCTCCGACATGTTGACAAAAACAGTCACTCAGCTCAAACTCTAGAAGTGCCTTGATATAATAAGGTTTGAGCTGAGAGACAAAGGTTAAAGGAAAAAGACAGTCAGATCAGAGAAGCTAAAGAAAGCATGAAGTTCATTTCAAGGTGGAGATTGTTATATAGAAAGGTGAAAATAACTTCATTCAGTTACAAAATCTGTTACACATCAAGCTACCTTTAAATACATTGTGTAACTAATTGTAAAGTGAGAGAGAGCAAATTGTAATTAAGTGATCAAACTTATCTTGAAGCACTCTTGAATAAAACTCCCGTCAGCTTCTCTGTGGACATAGGCCTTCCTTGGCGGAACCACGTAAACCTATCGTGTTCTTCTTCTTCCCGATCATCTCCCTCTATCGTATACCTTTAACCTATCGATCGTGTAGCTTTTAGCAAACGATCGTCTAGATTTTAGCCAATGATCGTTTACTTCTGCAAGCCTCATCGTGTAGACGACCATCATTTAGACGACTTTGTCTAGACAATCTTTAGTAAAGCCTTCATCGTCTAGACAACTTGTCCCTTATCGTCTAGACGACCTCTAACTTTACCTCTCATCGCCTAGACGACTGAAGACTCATTGCCCTCTGCGATTTCCGACAGTCTTCCGGCGGTTCTCTCTTTTCTTTTCTCTCGTTCTTTCTCTATAAAAAGAAAAGAAAAGTTAGTCTTTCGAAGTGCATAACCAGCAGAAGTGTGAAGCTCTAATCTTAGCCATCAAAGTGTAAGGTCGAGATCCTTCATCACACAGATTGTGCTTTCAGCACGTTGTTTTGTGTTTGTGTGAAGAAATAAGGTGGCTTCTAGTATTCGTTTAAGGGCCATCGCATTGTCAAAGCCCAAAAGGATCAATAAGTTTGTTCCTTCAGCCCATTATTCGCAACTTAAGCCCAACAGTAATCAAATAAATCAAATTAATGGAAGCAAATTAAAATTATAAAGAAAGTGAGTTTCAAGAGAACAATATTCTTCTGTTGTGTGTTTTTGAGTTTTTCAAGAGAACAAGTTTCTTGTTTTCAAAGTTTGTGAGATTTTGAGTGCATTTTAGAGTGGGCTCGTGAACCCTTCCAACAAAGTGGTATTAGAGCATACGGTTGAAAGATGTTATCAAACAACATGTTGCAGCCTTAACTTCCTCGCTTTGAAGGAAAAACTATAGACGGTGGGACCAACAAATGAAGGTTCATTATAGATGTCAAAATCTTTGGGATATGTTGATAGAGGATATTTGGAGATAGAAAGTGAGGATGGTCTTTCACAATAACTCAATAAGTTTAGAGATGCTAGAAAAAAAAAAAAGATAAGAAGGTATTATATTTTATTTACCTAGTTGTAGATGAAAATATCTTTCAAAAGAATATCAAGAGTCTCGACTGCTAAAGCAGCATGAAATGCATTGTAGATTTTATACGAAGGAGAAGAAAAAGAAAATTGGGAAGATTGATGTTCTCAAAAAGGCTATTTTTATGTCCTTAATTTCTTTTGTCCGTTATATTTTAAATAATTAAAAATATATTTTTGTAGGAATTCAAGAAAAACATTCATTTTGGAGTGTACGTGTCATTTGGGGTCGATTTGGAGCTATTGGGAGCAAAATTAGGTATTTATAGCTTCAAGGAAGCAAAATTACGAAAATGCCCATAAAGGGAGTGCAAGGCTGCCCTTGCACGGTGTCCTGCGCAACGTCACGGCGTTCTGGATTTTGACAGTCGCATACCTAATGCACATGAATGGAGCGCCTATCTCAGGGCAATAGCACTGCCTCAGTCTCTTTTGATACCTCTATACTTTCTTTAGGGTTTATCATGTACAAACTGATGGAGGCCGGGAAGAGACTAAAATTCTCTTCTTCCTTTCTTAGCATTTTTAGTGTAGGTTTCACTTTGATTTTAGGGTTGTAATTTACAGATTGGAGCCTCTTGCTCTTCTTCCTTTGTCCATGTAGAGGGTTAGTAAGTTGTTCTTTTCTAGTTCTTGGGAGTAAACTTATGTAACTACTTGAGGACTATTTTGTATGAACTCCATATCATATTTATGTATCTTTGATTCAATATTAATTCCTCGATGTATGCTCCTTGGTTAGATTGACGCTCTTTACCTTGAATGTATGTCGCAAGCTAGAGATTTTAGGCTTGTGCGATGTCTCCCATCTTTGTCTAGCTTAATTCAATTAGTAGCAATTATTGAATCTTGCATGCTCGGGTTTGCAGTCTAATTTAGAATCTTTAAATTGCACGATTTAATTAGGATCAAAGAAACTTGGTTAATTAGGCTGGACTTCTGATCTATTAACCATACAATAGAAACCTATGGTTTAATGCAAATGTCAATTAATTCTTCATGACCGCTAAAGATTTTGTAGGATTAGTTACATTTAGATTAATAGAGCTTCGTTCGAGTTTTAATTATTATGTAGGTCACATGCATGGTTCAGTCTTAGCTAGTTGTCCGTCATTGTAGAGGCTAGTTAGGTCGGGTCAAGCATGATTTTATTCAAAACATGAACAAATATGAGTGAAATCAAAATAGCCCAATGATAGGAAATTGCATAAGAACTCAATTTACTCCCAAGGCCAAAATCTTTAATTCCTAATTACATTTATCCACTTTATCTTCACCTTTGTCCACTTATCTCTCTACCACACCAAACCCCCTCCCCCTCCACATTTATTGCTTAACTATTAAATTAGCTTAACGAAACAAATATCGTGTCTCCTTATGGATCGACCAAAACTTACCACTATTGTTACGTGTTTGAAGTAATAGAAGTAGATTAGATATTATAAATTTTCTTTTGATTTTTAGTCTTTTGGGAGCGATACTGAATGGCCATCTATCAATGATTGCAAATACTTCTAACTGAATTTGATACCATTCAAATGAAAGATGTTGAAACTCATGAAGAATTTTTCAACCATGTTCTCTTAATTGTTAATCAATTAAGATCAAATGGAGAAAAATGAAGATCAAAGAGTGGTTGAAAAGATCCTTAGAAGCATGACTAGAAGATACGAGCATGTTGTTATAGTAATTGAAGAATCCAAAGATTTATCAACTCTCTCCATCAATAGCTTAATGAGGTCTCTTCAATCTCATGAGCATAGATGGAAATGGTTTGGTTCTACTCCTTCAAAAGAAGCTTTTCATATGCAAACCTCTTCTAGAGGGTGATCTAGTAGAAGAAGAGGTGGACGTGCCGGTAGAGGAAATGAGCGGTCCAACGACGTAAAAAATTATGAGTCACAGAGCAGAGACAATCAAACTTCTACAAATAGAGGAAGGGGAAGAAGCTCAAGTAGAGGAAAAAGTAGAAGTGGAGATCATGGTGATTTTTCTCCTATTTATTTCAATTGTAGACAATATGGCCATTTTCAAGCAGACTGCTCGTCCAAAAATACTAATTTTAATCAAGTTAAAACCACTCTAATGCATGAGCAGTAAGATAATGATCAAGGTCTTCTCTTTCTCATATTCAAGTTCTAAGAAACAAGCACTGAAGATATATGATATCTTGATAGTGGTAATAGTAACCACATGACAGGAAGAAGGGATATTTTTATATCTTTAGATGAATCTCATCAAAATAAAATGAAGATTGGTGATAACAAAAAGCTCGAAGTCAAAAGAAAATGAGATGTTCTTGTCAAGACAAAGAATGGAGCAAAAAGAATCATTGATGTGTATTATTTTTCAGGGCTTAAACACATTCTTTTAAGTGTTGGACAACTTCTGTTGAAAGGACATGATGTTATCTTTAAAGATAGCATATGTGAAATCAGAACCAATAATGGAGGTCTCATAACAAAGGTACACATGACTCTCAGCAAAATGTTTCCAACCAAAATGTACTATGAGAAGCTTGTTTGTTTTGAGACATTAGACACGTTGTGGATTTGGCATTGTCAGTATGGGCACCTAAGTTTTACCATTTTGTCTCACATGTGTCAACAACATATGGTGAGAGGAATACCAAATATTGAAAAGGAAGATCAATTTTGTGAAGCATGTATTTTCGGAAAGCATCACCAAATTTCATTTTCAACAAGAGGTTCTTGAAGAGCATCAAAACCTCTTAAGCTTGTCCATACAAACTTATGTGGGCCCATGAGAACTACTAAACATGGGGGTAGTCATTACTCTCACATTTATTGATGACTATAGTCAGAAGACATTGATTTATCTGCTAAAGGAAAAGAGCTCTACTTTCGAATATTTCAAGACATTCAAAACAATGGTTGAAAATGAGAGTAACTTGAGATTGAAATCATTGCATTCGAATCATGGAGGAGAATATATTGTTTTTGCAGATTTTTTAAAGGAAAATAGAATCAAGCATCAGAAGACTGTTCAAAGAACTACTCAACAAAGTGGAGTTGTAGAGAGAAAAAATAGAAGAATGATGAAGCTTGCAAGAAGTATGTTGACGACCAAGAAATTTGTAGATCAATTTTGGGGGGAGGTGCAGTACTTGTATATTTTATCTCTTAAATTGAGCTTCAACTAAAAGTATGCAAGGTATTACTCCTCAAGAAGTATGGAATGGACTAACGCCAACTGTTAGTCACCTAAAAGTGTTTGAGTGCATTGCTTACTCTCATGTTTCAAATGAAAAAGAGGTAAGCTAGATGATAAATCCAAAAAGTGCATTATTTTGGGTATAGTGAGAACTCTAAGGCTTACATATTATACAACCCTATAATTAAGAAAGTTATTATTAGTCAAGATGTTAAGTCCAATGAAGTGGAATTCTAGAAATGGGATGCACCAAATGATGACCAAAATCCATTACTTATTGACATGAGTGACAAAGAGGATGCTCAAGACTTGGAACTTGAAGATACTCAACTAGTGGCTTCATTTTCATCTTCACACTCCACAAGTGATGAAGAAACTACTCCAAGGAAGACAAGAAATATTCAAGAAATCTATAATACTTCAAGAAGAATACTAGATGATAAACATGTTGATTTTTGCTTTATTTGCAGATGTTGATCCAATATACTTTGAAGAAGCAATTCAAGATGAAAAGTGGGAAGATGGATCAACAGATTGATGCAATTAAATGAAATGAGACATGAGAGTTGGTCAAATTATCAGAAAATAGGAAAGCTCTTAGATTCAAATAGATCTATAGAATAAATCTGAAGCAAAATGGAGAAGTCAAGAAATACAAGGCAAAACTCGTCATGAAATGGTACAAACAAAAGTATGGTGTCGAATACGAAGAAGTTATTGCACCTGTGACTTGCTTGCAAATTGTTCGTTTGCTCTTAGCCCTTGCAGCACAAAATGACTAGAAAGTACATCAAATGGATGTCAAGTCAACTTTTCTAAATTATATTTAGAGGACAAAATATATGTTGAGCTACCCCCTGATTATGTTAAGATTAGAGAAGAAAATAAGGTGTGTCGATTGAAAAAAATATTGTATGAACTAAAGCAAGCACCAAGAGCCTGATACAGTCGATTAACAATTTTTTCTTGAAGGATGATTTCAAAAGAATGTCCATATTAACATGCTCTACATGAAAGAAGATAAGGATGGTGATTTCTTTAACATTTGTCTATATATGATGATTTAATCTTTACAAAAAATTCAAACATGATGATTGAAGTGTTCAAAGAGAGCATGATGAGAATTTGAGATGACTTATATAGGTTTACTTCATTACTTTCTTGGTATTGAAGTTAAGTAAATTGATGATGAGATTGCAATTTCCCGAAAGAAGTAAGCAAAGAATTTGTTGGTAAAGTTTAAAATGGAGAATGCTAATCCTACTAGTACTCCTATGGAGGTTTAAAATTGAGCAAGCATGATGATAGCAAAGCTTTCAATCCCACCACCTATAGAAGTTTTGTTGGGAGTTTTAATGTATTACACCTGGACCTGATCTTATATTCTCAATCAGTTTATTGAGCAGATTTATGACATCACCAAAGAGAAGTCATTGGAAAATTGGAAAGAGAGTTCTTAGATATGTTCTTGGAACTATTGATCATGGAACTCGATATAAGAAGAACATGGATAATGTTCTTGTTGGCTACAATGATAGTGATTGGGGAGGAAATATTGATGATTATAAAAGTACTTCTAGGTATGTATTTAATATTGGTTCTTGAGCAGTTTCATGGGTATCAAAGAAGCAGGATGTTGTAGCATTGTCAACAACAAAAGCTGAATACATTTTTTTGTCTGTAGCCAGTTGTCAAGTACTTTGGCTAAGAAAGGTACTACATGAATTAAAGTTTCCTCAAGAGTAAGAGACCGTCATGTTTTGTGACAATAAATCATCTATTTCACTTTCGAAAAATCCAATCTTTTACGAAAGAAGTAAAATATAAAGATCAAGTATCATTTCATTAGAGAATTGATCAAAGATGGAGAAATATAAATCAAGTATTGTAAGACACAAGATCAAGTTGCAAACATATTCACAAAAACATTAAAGATACACTTATTTTGGAAAGTGAAAGAGTTGTGCAAGTCTAGCTTAAGGGAGATGTCAAAAATTAAGCTAGATACATAATGGATAATACATTCCTAGATACATTTCCAATACATGTATTTCTACTTTCTAGATATACATACAAATCTTGGTACATGCAATTGTTAAAGTACATGAATGGTATGTATATATATACTTCATTTATTTTGTGTCTTCTAGGATATGTCTCTTGAGTATTATATAAAGGGTTAATTTTCCTCATTCGTAATCAAGCAAATCAAATCAATGGAAGCAAATTGATGTTATAAAGTAAGTGAATTTCACCAGAATAATATTCTTCTCTTGTGTGTTCTTCTCTTCAAAGTTTGTGAAATTGAAAGGAAATTTTAGAGTGGGTTCATCAACGCGTCCAACAACTTGTTCTAATCTTAACTCTTTCTTAACCCATACTTCCATAAATATAAAGCTCAACTCAAACTAAAACTATCCTAAGATATTGAATATGATATAATTTGGAAGTTTCTAGCCAAAAGTGAAGTTAACCAAGCTAAAAACTAAACAAACATCGCAGTAAATTTGACAATAATACAGATTTTGTAGGGTTAACCCTTTATGTGCTGTTTCTTCACGCTTTTTTGCTGTTATTTTGAATTATTTTCTAATCTGACAATGTCCACCTGTTGAATCAACAAGTAACCTTCGTGAATGGATCAAAAGAGGAGCTTAAAAAGATCAGCAATCTTGAAGAAAAACAGCAGCAACTAAAACCACTCTTGAAATTTCAGCAGCAAGATTTCTTTTCCAATGATTTTAAGCTAATTCTCAGCCTACCTATGCCCAATTCCTTCATTTAAATTACAAGATGTAAATTAAGATAGAGAGAAACACTTACTCATGGCTGATTTACTGAAAATTCCCCCCTCAAACAGTCGTATTCCTTTTAGAATTTACTGCTGCTGGCCCGTTTGATAACGTTCGCATTTCTTGTTTATTATTTTCTGTTTCCTGTTTCTTATTCCTGTATTTTTTTTAGAACAAAAAATAAAAATATGTTTGATAACTATTCTTGTTTTCTCTAACTATTCTTGTTTTCTCTTTCTTGAAAAAAATAGAAAACAAGAAGCAAGAACAGAGAGTTGTTTGATAACTATTTCTTGTTTATCGTTTTTCGTATTATTTTCTCTTACATTTTTTTCCATATTTTATAGTTTAAAAATAATCTAATTATATAAAACAAAAAAAAATAGCATGCATTAAAGTTTAAAAAACAATTATCAAATACACATAAGTCCCGATGTAAAATTAATAACAATAATGTAATTGTTTCTATCATTCATATGTTACTAAATTTTGGTTTACAATATTATTTCTCTCTCAAGTCATTTGTTTTAAATTTTAAATGATGTAGACTCAAATCTTTAAATGATGTTGCCTCAAATCTAACTCAATTATATTATTATGTAAACGTCGTGATTGTAAAAATATTAAAATAAACCTAAATGAATATCTTAGTAAACAAAATTTATATATTGTAAAATTATAATTGGATTTGTAGGTAAGAAAAATAAAAACTAAATTTAAAAAATATATAAAAATGCATATTGCAAAATTTAAAATTTAAAATTCAAAAAATATTTATATATATAGATATTGAAAAGAGAAATTATTTTAAATGTCAAAGCTACTGAAAATATTTATAAATAATAGTAAAAGATCACAGTTTATCACTGCGATAGACTACTATTTGTGTCTATAGACCCGATAGACTACTACTTGTGATATCCAAAACAGTAGTCTATCACGGTTTATCGCACATAAACTGTGATATTTTGCTATATATGTAAATATTTTTGTTCATTTTCCTATATTTGAAAGCAAACTTCTTGAAAATTTAAATTTTAAAAATCAAAATAATATATAAATTTAAATATTTGAAAATCCAAAATTCAAAATTACATTTGCGATATTTATAAATATTTTGGTTTATTTTCCTATATTTGAAAACAGTTCTATTGAAAATTTGAAATTTGAAAATCCAACTAATATATATATATATCTAAATATTTGAAAATTCAAAATTCAAAATTAAATTAATATATAGATATAAAAATAATAAATATAAATAAAAGAAAGAAATAATAATAAAAGAAATATAGAAAAAATATAGAGAAAGAGAAAATATTACAGAAAGAAAGAAAAGTAAAATAAAGAAGTCTAATTTAAGATTTAATCCTAGAACCATGAAGTTGGCGGATATTTTAGGCATTCTTGTTCACCAACTAACTAAGTATATACTTAAATATATTATAGAAACAACTTTAAATAAAATAGAAACCGAACACAAGAAACTACAAGTCTATCTGATAACATTACGTGTCCTGTGTCTCTTTCTCACTTTTCAAGAAACTGATTTGATTGATAACCATTCTTATTTCTTGTTCCCAAAATTTGAGAAACGTTCCTATTTTTCCTATAATATAGAACCCTAGAGTAATTTCTCCTGTTTCATTTCTATTTTATTTAAAGTTGTTCCTATAATATATCATAATAGGGACTTGGGTCATGGGTGTGGAAACTTTTATTATTTTATTTTTCTTTCTTTTATTATTTTATTTTTCTTTCTTTTTATATTTTCTTTTTCTCTATAATTTTTTATATTTCTTTTATTTATTTTTACTTTCATCTTTTGTTCTTTCATATTTCCTTTTTCTCTAATTTTTTTTATATTTCTTTTATAATTATTTATTTTCTTCTTTATTTCTTTTATTTCTTTTTTCTCTATATTTCTTTTTATAAAAAGTCTTTTTAAATATAAAAAATATTTAAAAATATTTACATTTTATAGCAAAAAGCTCCAAAGACAAAAAAAACAATTTTGAAATTTTTTCTATAAAATCTAAATATTTTTTAGATTTTTTTATTTATAAAAATTTTTCTTTTTATATTTCTTTTATTTATATTTATTTTCTTTTTTTATATTTTCTTTTTCTCTATTTTCTCTATTTCTTTTATAATTATTTAATTCTTTTATTTATATTTATTTTATTTATTATTTTTTAATATCTATATTTTAATCTAATTTTTAATTTTTGATTTTCAAATATTAAGTTTATATATATTTTGAATTTTTCAATTTTAAAAATTTCACTAGGGTTATAATTTTCAAAATATAGGAAGGAACGCAAAATATATACAAATATATGCAAATATTAATTTTCAATTTTTGAATATTCAAATATTTTAGATTTATATATTGATTTTTATTTCAAATTTAAAAGTTTTCAATAAGGTTGTTTTCAATAT
>NC_052356.1:31609177-31635159 GCF_009727055.1 Benincasa hispida
AAATAGGAAATAGAAACATGAGACGTTATCAAAACAGGTCCTACGTTCTCAACTTTGGACCCTCAAATTTTTAGGATATGTTGTCTCAAATTTTACGAAGGAAGAATACACGAAATGATTATTAAACTGGCTAATTTCTTAAAAATGAAAAATAGAAACAGAAAAACAAAACGAAAACGTTAAATTTTTCTTCTTCGTCCTGATCTCTTCTTCTTTTCTTCTTTTTTTTTTTTTTTTTTTTTTTTCTTTTCCTTACGTTCTTTTCCCCCGACTAACCCATTTAATATAACGGAAATCAAGTAACTGTTGGCCATCCCTTACTCGCCCAGCTCCTACTTAGTTCTTATCCAAATGCCGCCTTCTTAAATCTACTGTCCGGCTGCCGTATTTAACATTTTGTAATTTCCTTTTTCACCCTTTTTTTCCATAACTCTCTTAAATTGTGTTTGTTTATCTTATTATTATTATTATTATTATTATTATTTACATTCCCAAAACTTTGCTAATTTTTTTTTTTTTTTTGTTAACTATTTCTTTAACTATTTATATATATTTCAATTCCATTACTAACCAATTTTACTTAACTTATATTTAATTCCAAATATAGACCCGAACTTACAAAGGAACGATTTTGATCCTATCAAAATTGTAAATCTAAACTAAAATATTGCAGAAAACATTCAATTGCATTGATGACCAAGTTGTATTTCAAATGACCAAATTGATAATACAACCTGGTTCTGATAGAAATTTAAGGGATGAAAACCCTAATGCATAGCGGAAGCCAAAATACAAGACCATTTCATTTTTTTCAAATTGGTCTAAAGTCAAAATAATTTTACATTGGAATAAAAGGTAACATCATTAAGCATGCAATTCCCAAAAAGACTAATTATACAGGTGAAGAAACTCTACCTTGTAAACCTTTTGAAAATTTTGTAAAATTTCTCTCTTGAATTGGGATTGGGCACCACCACTTGGAAATCTCCCTATTAATCGAGGCTATAGAGAATTGTGGAATTCTCACTTTTAGTATTAGGGAATATCACATAATGATTTTTCTATCTTTTCTCGAGAAGAAGAAAACACACAAAGAGCTTAAGAGCCTTCTTTTCCTCCATCCACAAAACAAAATCATTTTGTTGAGAGAGGCAGAGAAAAATGTGGGATTGATCCCACGTTTTCTCGTAACTTCCCTAAAATGGGGTTCATATTTAAAGATTTCCTCTCACATAACCTAAAGTTTTAATGTGTATCTAATGTATATTAATTTTAACTTATAATTTTAATTTAATCAATTGAATTAAATTAAATTAAAGTAAAGTAAATTAAATATTTAATTAATTCTTCAATTAATTAATCATCCAATTAAATATCACATATTTAATTTAATTTTCCATTTGAATCATATTCAAAAATATTTTTCTCATTTAACTTATAGTTTTAATGCGCATCTAATGCACATTATTTTTAATCTATAGTTTTCAATATGAATCTTATTCATATTAAATTAATATTTGATCTCCTTTTAAATATTTCATTTTCTCATTTATTAATTTTGAATCATATCCAAAATTAATAATAAAGTCTAAAATTAAACTTTATATTAAAATGTATCAACATACACTAAAAAATTTCTAATTCTAGATTTGAACATTTTTAATTCTGAATTTGAACCTTTCAAATTCAATTTAATGACAAATTACCTCATACCCTTTACAAGCTAGGAAGGAGACCTAATAGACCTACAGATCAGAAGCTCCAACAATATGAGATTAATTGGCTAAACTCATTAACCAAATTAATCAATATTCGTTAACTGTGGGTACACTCCACTAAAATCCCACAGTTGCACTCTTCTCACTACAGATATGTTTCTATATCCATAGATATAGACCAATCACAACAAGTTAGTCCTTCACGAGTGTTTGTAACATCAGTTGGGTCAAATTATCGTTTTATCTCTAGGTTACTTCAACATCTTTAAGTATCAGTACTCCTCTAATGAACAACATGTTTATGGTCCAACCATTAAACAGAAACTCCTCTTAGGCTAGTGAGAGGGTAGGGCCCTTTGTTCAAGTCCCAGAGACACCACTTAAGGGAACACTCATCTACTTACCCTAAAGTCGGGAAGGAGTGAAATCCATCTTATATGATTACGTTCTCAGCTACCCACTTGATCTTATCCTCAAAATATAGGCATATTGAGTTTATGAACTGGCCACTCTCACCCATACAAATCAAAGGACAATCCCTCGTAAATAGGAGTTCATAATATACTCAGAAGTAAAACTAAGTTGCCTAGGTCATCCTATTGAAATATATAGAAACCTAACTAGTGAATGAAGTTACGTCTAGTGGTTACTATTTCACGGTCAAGTCTTATGCAAACTCATTGCACAGGATACCTTCACTCGCGTGTCATCTACATAAACATGTTGGATCCCTGTGTTTGTATCAAGTACAAAGTAGGTTGTATATGTAGTGTTACCAGGATAAGGTACCCAACCTTATCCCTATACTATAGAATATTTAGGTTGTATCTTGAACATTGATTCACATATATCTCTACATACAGTTCAAGACTCATAAGATAGTTTAGGATGTTAGTTTATTAGATGTTAGGGTTAATAAGGAAAATTAAATAAAACATCAATAACACTTGTTGATAAAAACATTAATAACTATTTATTAATGATGATCATTTAATTACATTCACTATCTACGAGTTTTAGGACATAAAACCCAACATGTCCGGCCATTCTACATGCTTCACATGTTTTGACTTGAGGGAGACCGCGTTGAGAAACCTGAGTAAAAAGAGAAACGATGTTAAAAACTTACGTTATGAGCTCACTTACCTCACGAATTGAGCAACATTGTGATTGGGAGTCCTTGTTCCAAAATTCTGAGAGTTTTCCACCATAATGGATATGAATTGACTAGTTTCAGTGAGCGTCTTGTCAGCTAGAGCCCTTTTGGCGGCAGCAACAATGTTGCTTCTCTCCGATGGAAGTAGACCTAAATATAAATTTTGGATAAGATATTGTTCAGAAATTTGATGATGAGAAAATGAAGCACAAAAGTGTTTATATCTTTCCCAATATTCATAAAGTGATTCTCCTACGACTTGCTTAATACCATAATTTTTTTTTTCTAATATTCAGTGACTTGGATGTAGGGAAATTTTTTTCTAAGAACTTCTTTTTCAAACTATTCCATGTAGTGATGGATCTGTCGGCAAGTAGTACAATCAATCTTTGGCTACATCTTTCAAAGAGAAGGGAAAGACCCTAGGATTAAGTTGTTCTTAAGTACCCTCATGCGAGCCCATTCCATCACATACTAGATAAAATTCTTTCATGTGTTTGTGTAGATCCTCGTCAGGTTGTCCTCTAAATGTAGGTAAGAGATGCACAAGTCTCAATTGAAGTTCGAATGGAAAGGTAGTCTCCGGGTACACTGTGCACAATGGTTGTTGGTTGTAATTCGGCTCCGCAAGGTTTGCTCCCTTGCTTATCCCATGATGTTTGTTTGTGTTGGTTTCTCTTCTCGATCCTCAAAAGCTTGTTCTTCAAATTCTTCTTCTTCCCCTCTTGTTATTTTCCTTCGAAGTCGCCTTTCCTCACAGTTAATGTCTACCATCAAATCACAAAGTACACTCCAAGAGGAGCAGGTCATGCACAAAAGAAAATTTAATCACACTAACTATATTTGAAAAAAAGGAATTCAAAATTCAAAAGCCAATTGCATGATTCCCCAACAACGGCACCAATTTTTTCGGAAAAAATTTGATGTCGTTAATTCAAACTTAGCCCAAGAAAAATGAAACTTATAATACTCATACAAAAACTAAAACTAACAAGTAGTTATAGCAGAAGTAAGAGGTCGATCCACAAGAAACCTCTATTACTGGGTAAGATTGTATTTGGACATTTGATTTAGCATTTTGATCAAATAGGCCTTATGCTTTTGATTGTCGTTGGCAGAGTTCTTGTGATCAATTTACAAATGGGTGATTCCAAGTCTTCTGCCTAGATAGTTTAATAGATTCATATATTCCATTAGTTCTTCACTTTGTTTTATTGCACTTATCTTTTATCTCAACTAAATCGAAAATCTCCTACATATTACTTCCTTCTCATGAAAGTCAGATTCTGAAAAGTTATTCTTTTGGCTCCTTGATGATGGACCTAGTCGAAGTTGTTGGGAGTTTATACTTAGATATAAATAAAATGCGAAAAACCTATATCTAAAATTTCCACTTCCAAAAAAGGTTAACAATCATAAAATTACTAAAATAATTAAGAGAAGGTAAAAGAGAACAACTTAGAAAAATATATTGGTTTGCTCCAAACTCGGGATTACGTCCAGTCTTTTGCAACTACAAGTTCTACTATGATGAAGATTGCAATAGTTGCATAACTCACACTACAAACCTCTCTCCAAATTGTCTGATGCGAACTATTTGATTTTCTATACCACAATTTAGTATCATAGAATTAATGATCAAGAGAAAGCACCAACAAAAAAAATCCAAAATAACAATTGCTTTCAAATACTCTCACTCTCTCACATGAACTGCATAAAAAACAACGGAAAGTATAATTCTTGAAAAATGAAGAATTGTCCTTCTACCACAAGAAACCTCCCATTGCCATCAACTTGGACCTTTCTCTTTGTTTTTTTGTTTTTTTTTCTTTCTAGCCAACTCCCATCTTTTCATGTAAACGTATATATGTGTGTAACTTGCTGAAAAACCTCGGTACATGGTGATAATAAAATAAAATTACTTTTTGGGGGGAACGGGGAACGCATGCATGTATTTATGTTATGCGTTTGTACCCATGCGTCGGAGGTCATGCGTTGGAATGGAAAGTATGTGTTCATCTAGTATGCAATGATCATGCGTTCCTATCACAAGTTTTCTTGCCTTCTCGCCAAGTATAACGAGAACGCAAGTTTCTCGGGTGATTCAAGGTCGAACACAGGGACTTGTAACTCAATAATGTTTGTGAAGCAATGAGTTTAAAGCGATGAATAAAAGTAAAAAGAAGAAGTTAATAAATTACACACTACTCCTACTCCTAACTAAATAGATTGAGCAATGGAAGACTTGCGATGAGAATTAGTAGATATGCAACAACTGTTAACGCATATTAATGTTTATTATTTTAAATCGCTTGAGTAATCCCAGCTTGTCACACTAACGCATTGCACACCTCTTGGTGGTCAGCCGCATGACTATATCTCTATAGTGCATAGTTGCGTCGAGCATAAGACCGTGCCTATCTCTAGGAACAATACATACTTTGCTTTAGTGCATTCCACCTCTTACCTTCTCAGATAGTTAGATGTGGCTAATTAATTGATAGACAAGCATTGCAATAGCCCATCGACAAGCGTTGCTATAGCCTCTCACCAAGCAAAGAGGATTAACTCACTATACTCGCACAACGAACTCCTCTCGGTGGGTTGCTACATGCGTCCTATCTCTAGGCTACACGATTGAGTATGCAATCGCCCTTGATAAATGAACGATAAAGGTAAACGATGATAAAGATAAAGAAGATGAGGAAGATGGCATTGAAAGAAATTTGGAAATGCATTGATTACAGAATGTAAGTATCTTCAGCCCAAAATATAATACAATACAGAGATCAGAAAGGAAATGTAAGGCTATGCGTCAAAGCTGTTGGTGGTGCCATGGATGGATGGTGGAGACGGCTCTCTCAAGCTCTAACTCCGGCAAAAGCTCCTGTCTCACTCGGAATGGGTTATGGAGGTGAAGAATCCTCAAAGAAAATCTCGCTCATGCTCTCATCTGTGACCGCAAGCATCTACTTTAAGGCAGAAGCTAGGATGCTTTAAAGTGAAGGTCTAAGGGCTATTTATAGAGTTTAAATGCCGACAGCAATCATGATTGCGTTCTGGCTCATTGCTGCCTTTGTCACGGTATGGGCAATGTCATATCATCTTATCTTATTGATACTCCCAAGGTATGCGTTCGAGCTTATTTCAACTAAAGTATCAACGCATTCCACCCATCTTGCGATGGCCCTCTATTATGGTTATAACTCCATAGCCACAATCTCCAAGCGATGAACGCATACGATCGATAGCTGCAATATCCATGCGATGAACACATTCAACCGATAGCCGCAATATCCATGCGATGAATGTATGCGATCGTTTATGCAATAGCTTGGCTTCACCGAATGCGATTGTCTTTGCGGTCGCCTGGCTTCAGCGCATGCGTTTGACTGTGCGATTGTCTTCTAATGCATGTGTTTGATTCCTGCGATAGCTACAAAAATAGACAATTTGACACGGAATAACGCATAATATTGAGTTAGCTAGGATTTTCAATGATGTTCGACGCAAACTCAATTTTTTACAAATCCTAAGTATTATCACCATATTTTCTACTTGTCAGCCCTCATAATTCTAAATAAAAGGCTTATAATAACTGGCATATCTGTCAGTTATCAGTACATAAATCGGCAAAGCCCATTTGGTGAAACACCAAAATTAAGATGGTTTTTCTTCAATTTTGACCGAGTAATATATATATATATATATATATATATATATATATATTCTATCATTGTGTGCTTCTCCATGGAATTTGTCTCCACAATCCCAACATTCTCCCACTTGGAGATAAAACTATGATCTTGCCTCCCATGACATCAAAACATAATATCTTTGCAAACTTCAAGACTACTCCCACTACAACTGTTATCTCTGATCATTTTGGAAAACTCAAAGGTTCAATATAAAACTTACAAAATCAAAAAGGTAACAAAACAGGAAACCATCAGAAAAATAACTGTAGCTCATCTATTCTTTCCCTGAGGTATGAGCAAGCTACGTGGAATCATTCTCAGACATAAAAGATATTCACGCACTCCCACTTCAACTAAATGGTACCAACTACCATTTTCTTCAATCTAGATGTTATTGAAGAAGACAAATTCTAGTGGTTTGACTCAAACTTGTTGCCAAATTGGAGACTTTATCTTTAACCTTAGTAATTGCTTTGGTCTTCCACTTTGATGCTCTTATTCGCTTCTACGACTTCATCAATTCATTCGACTGTTTGAAAATTGGGGGTTCGCAATAGCTATTAAATTTCTCTCTCAGACTTCCCAAATGCTTCTGAACTAATGAAACTAGATCTGACTGATCAACACTAGCTATCATTGTTGCTGGCTCAACTGTACCTCTAACACTTGCCATGTATAGCTTTAATTGGTATCCACCGTCTCTCTAATCCTTTGATAACACTAAACCGACAATAGTACAATGTGGAATTTCTGTGGCCATATGCCACTTCCGAACTTGAGTTTATGCTGGTGACTGCTAAACTCACAACTATAACCCTCATCATCCAACTTGCCAATAGACATGAGATTTATCTTCATCCTAGGCACTAACCTGACATCTCGTAGAACCAACTTTTTTCCAAACTCCGTCTTCAAATTAATATTCCCAATCCTAACAATTTTATTAAAATAAGTAACATTTTAGATTGCTAGGATCCTTTAAACAATAAATTTAAAACATAGGAATTTCAAAACTAAATGTTTCCTAGACAAAAATCATAAAATGGAAGCTAGACTCAAACAATTCTTGATTCATACAATAGCTTCGTGCTATCTGCCTTGCACGATCTTGCCTTACCTGAGATAAAGGAAAAAATGGAAAGAGTGAGTATTACAAAAATACTTAGTAAGTGACTCCCTATATACAAATACATCACATAGTTGAATAGATGTGTATGGCCTACTATATACAACACGTCATATATTCGACAGATGTATATGGTGCTTACACAAGAAACAAAGTACAAACTTAAGTGTTAAGACACTCGCGTCACACAGACCAACAGTGTATGATACTTAAGCAATAAAGTGGCCCATGGGTTACGGCACGAAGTCATATAGACTTGCCACATAAATTTGTATACATAACCCACTGTAGCTCGATAGTGTTGGGTTGTATATCCTAAAAACTCACAGTTTGTAATGTTAAATATATTCTATTATCAATAAAGACGTTATTGACGTTTATTCAATAAAACTGTTGTTGAATATGTGAATTGCTCTTGGAAAGATTAAATCCAATAAACTAAAGATCCATGGCTATTATATAAATACATGAACTTTATATGGAGATATAAGAGTGGATCAAGGTCAGTAAATAGCCAAAATGGTCTATAGTATACGAATAAGTCTGGGTACCTTATTCTGGTAACACTATCGGATGCGGCCCACTCTTTAGTTGTTACAATTTTTTGTAAAGTGCTACAAACGAAGTGATCCTTATTCGTTCATGTATTGACATGAGGAGTGGAAGCATCTTATGTCATGAGTTTGCATAAGATCGGACCAATAAATATGTCACTCTTACTTTGTAACGTTGTCTACTGTTTAAGATTGATTATTTCAAAATAATGACCTAGGTAACTTGACCTTAATCCTGAGTTAACTATGAACTCCTATTTATTCGGGATTATCCTTAGATTTGCATGGATGAGAGTTGGCTCAATAGCACCGGCTCAATAAGCCTCCCATTTCAGGAGTAAAATCGGGTAGATAGCTAGGGACATAGGGTGCAAAACGGAATTCACTCCTACCCATTTTTAGGGATAATAGAGAGGTTGTTCCTTTAAGTGTTGATTTTGGGTCTTGAACAAGGGGCCTCACCCTCTCTTTGGCCCGAGAGGGACTCGGTTTAGTGATTGGATCACAAACCAATTGTTCATTAGAGGATCAGTGGAACTTAAGATGCAAGATATAATCTTGGGGGTAAAATAGCTTTTGACCTAACCATTATTATGAACAACCTGTGAAGGGTTAACTTACTAATCATGGTTATATCAAGTGCACATAATATATCTACAATGAGGGGAATGCAACTACTAGGCTTTAGTGGAGTGACCCGGTAGTTAACGAATGGTGGTTAATTAGGTTAAAGAGTTTAGTCAGTTAATCTCGGATCGTTGGAGCCCATGATCTGTAGGTCCATGAGGTCCCTCTACTAGCTCATATTAGACTAAACCTTAGAACAGCGCGACAAACAAATTTGAAGTGTTCAAATTCAGTTTTTGGAACAAAGCGTTAAATATATACGATATATTTAACCTAATATTAAATTGTGAATTGAACATAAAGAAAGAGAAAATATGAGATGTTTAAATAAGATTAAATATCAAGATTATGAATAAGGATTCATATTAATTGGGATTAGTGTTTGATTTAATATTAAATTAAATTAATTAAAATTTTTAACTAATTATTTAATATTATTTTAATTTTAAAATTGATTATTAAAATTAATTTTGAAATTAAATGGAATTGGTAAAAATTGCATTAAAAAGTCAAAAGTGCTGACTAGGTCAAAAATACAATGAAAGTCAAATTGTTGGCTTTTGACATTGAAAGTAAAAAAGTCAAATTGTTGATTTTGGACTTTGAGAGTCAAACTTTGACCTTTGAACAAGTTAGTGGAAAGATCTAACATTTGTGTATAGAAAATGTCAACTTTTGTATTGCTAAGTGTTGTCTTCATTTGAAGACACTTGCCCCACTAATCCCACTTTGAGTTAGTGGATTTTTTAGTGTCAAAATCCCATCAAATTTAAAGTTGCATATTTTCCATGAAATGGTCTTTAAAATGAAGAGTTTATTGAAATTTTGATCTTCTCGGCCAAGTGAAAATTTATGAGATCATGTGATAATCTTATAATTATTTTCTCTCAAAGACGTAACATTTTCCTCTCCAAATTATTCACTCACTGGATCCCACCATCCCATTCTGAGGCCGGAGAATAGTCGGGAAGACTCTCGTGGTAGTTTATGAACCATTCGTGAGGAGATTGAAGCTAATTTGGAGAAAATTCAAATCTACAAATGTTGTATTTCTTCTTCCCCTTTTACTTGTTTTAATTGCAAGTTTATCCTTTGTAATTAACCTAATTAGAGTACTTTAGATCCATTTTTCCTTTCGTTGTGCATCAGTTCATTCCATCAAATAGATGTGACATGAAGTTACATAGACTTATTATACAGATTGTTGTACATATCCCATAGCTTAGGGCTTGTGTCATGCACATTCCATCACACAAACCATGAATGTGCACGACACGCTTCAAACAAATATCACAACCAATCAATCTATTGACACTAATTTGAAAGCAGTCAAAATCAGTTATGAGCAAAACATAACAGGTCATTCTAAATTTATCGTTAAAAAGTCCCTTACTTGAACTCGAACTCAAACATTTAGGGTGACTCCCATTTTGGCTTGCAATTCCCATGCTCCAATCTCCTAACGAACATAAGGATTAAAAATTCATACACAACATTTATAAACAAACTTAGTTTTCATTATGAGAGCTTAATTTGAACTAGAAAATGCCTCTTGGAGTGCTTCAAACACTTACCACTATGAAGCTAGAACGAGGAAACTATATGCTATAGGAAACCTTAACCCTATCGATTCTTCGAAGCTACAAACTCGAAGGTCATCTTACTGGTAAAAGCATCTGTTCTCCCATGTTCCTCATTTCCGTTGGTGATAACTTGGCACCGACGAGTGAAAATGTCAAAAGATCCTCGAGCTATCAATTAGTATTTGACGATAGTGTGAGTCCTTCTGTTGAAAGAAGTCTTAATTTGTTAGAGTATATCAACAAGCAAGCACTCTAATTCATTAATTTTGGCATAAACTAAAGCATGCTCATATTAAATCAAGAGGATTACAAGTCATATCTTTGTAGAACTTCTTGAAATCTTGATTCTCAGCTGCAAATTTATCCAAATCTTATTGTAGATCACCTCAAGATCTTCCTCACTATCCTCTTGGAGCTTTAGATTGAGTTGTGGGACTCAACATAAGCATGAATGAAAGGAATTTGGAGAAGTGCTCACTGCTTCAACCCACTTGAAAAACAACTTCTTCAACACAAATTTTTAGTAGAAATTCTAGAGATGCATACCTCAGTTCCACTCCAATCTTCTCAATATATTGCAGGCTATCATGCAAATAAGATGGATGCATGAGATGCAGCTCATGCTTGGAGTTATTGAAGCCAAAACAAGTGGGTTTTGTGTGGGCGAGTTGAAAGATGTTGTTGGAAAAAATCAAATTTCCATTTTTGTGTTTTTCAAACTTTTTTCAATTTTTCCAAATGATTTCTAAAATCAATTTGATTTCAAAAAATTGAAAATATTATTAATTTTACAAAATTAATTTCATAAATAATTTTTCTAATAAAATTAATAAATAATTATTTAAACAAATTAAATAATTCAATTTTACACAAATCCACCTTCATATATTTAAATCAGGTTTAAATATTAATTCTCCTATTTCGTTTAATTTTTAAAATTAAACTTGTAATTATATCTCATATAGTTACTAATTCCTTTAATTCTAATTTGAACGTTTCAAATTAACTTATCACGCTACTCTAAAGTTAATCCATTTACAAGCTAATAGGGGGACTTAGTGGACCTACGAATCATAGGCTCCAACAATCCAAGATTAATTGGCTAAACTCATTACATCAATTAACCTTCATTTGTTAACTAATGGGTCACTCCACGAAAGCCCATAGTTGAACTACCCTCACTGTAGATATATTATATCCACATGATTTAACCACAATTAGTAAGTCGACCCTTCACCGATTGTTCGTAATAACAGTTGGGTCAAATGTCTATTTTACCCCCGAGATTACGCCTTGTTTCTTAAGCTCCTACTGATTCTCTAATGAACAACTGGTTTGTGATCCAGATACTAAACCAAAACTCTCTTAGCCCAATGAGAGAGTAGGACCCCTTGTTCAAGATCTGGATTTAGTACTTAAGAGAACACCTTTCTCCTATCCCTAAATCGAGTAGACGTGAATTCCATCTTGTATCCTATGTCCCTAGCTATTTATTCGGTCTTACCCCTAAAATGGGAGGCATATTGACCTGGCGCTGTTGAGCCAACCGTCACCTATGCAAATCTAAGGATAATCCCGAATAAACAGAAGTTCATAGTTAGCTCAAGATTAAGATCGAGTTACCTACGTCATCTAAGTGAAATAGTCAGTCTTATACAGTAAACAACGTTATAAAGTAAGAGTGATTTATTTCTTGGTCTGATCTTATGCAAACTTATTGAATAGGATGCCCCCACTCCTTATGTCATAACATGTACGAATTAGGATCACTTCGTTTGAAGTACTTTACAACTCCTTGTAACAATTACAGAGTAAGCCGCATCCAATAGTGTTACCAAAATATGGTACCCAACCTTAATCATGTACTATAGTCCGTTTTTGTTATTTACTCGAACTTGATCCATCTTTATCTCTACATAAAGTTCAAGTATTCATATAATAGCCATGGATCTTAGTTTATTGGATTTTGACTTATATGTATGCAATCAATAATAAGTTTATTGACTATAGAAAACGTTCATCTTTTTACAAACTGCAAGTTTTGGGACATAATACCCAACATAATCCCCAATATGAAGCGTCAATTACAGTGGATTAACTCTTATTAGGTTGGTTACACAATTCAATGGCATCAGACGTCATTGTGCAACTGATGGGCTTAGAGAATGTGAAAAAGCTCTGGGAAACCATTCAAGAGTTGTTCGGTATTCAATCGAGAGCTGAAAAAGACTCTTCGTTAAGTCTTTCAACTAACTCACAAAGGTAATTCCAAGATGAACGAATATTTACCACTAATGAAATTTCATTATGACAATTTGGCATAGGTCAGAAGTCCAGTGACCAACAGGGCATTGATTTCACAAGTACTATTTGGCCTAGATGAGGAATATAATCCAATAGTCGTAGGAATATGAGGCGAACTGGACATATCATGACTGGATATACAATCTGAGTTGCTCTCCTACAAGAAACATCTTGAGCATGAGAACTCTATCAAAGTTCAAAGCACACTAGCCCAAAGCCCTACAATCAATGATGTATTCAATCGAAACTTGAATGGATCCGGATCACAAATGGCTTGATATTTGAATGGCTCGATATGCTTTCCTATTTTATGGCTTCAAGGTTCCTTTGAATTTGCAACTGCTCCACTGTTTTAACAATAGAGAGTTACAGGCAGATGCATAAAAGAAACTACTTCCACGTCAGTCAAGAACTTTCTGAGCCATACTACTTCTTTCGTTGCTTCACTTGCAGCTACATACTTAGCTTCCATTGTGGAGTCAGCAATACAACTCTACTTGACGTTTCTCCCATACAACTGCTTCTCCATTCCGAGTGAATACTGACCCCGAATTTGATTTCCTAGAATCAATATCGGTTTGGAAGTTAGAATCAGTATATTCAGTAAGGATCAGAAACTTAGCACCATAAACAAACATATAATCTTTCATTCTTCGAAGATACTTAAGAATGTTCTTAATAGTAGTCCAATGATCATATCTAAGATTGGATTGAAATCTGCTGACTATTCCTATGGCATAGCATATATCAGGACGAGTACACAACATTGCATACATTAAACTCTCTACTGCTGGTGCATATAGAATTCGTTTGTCTTCAACGTCTTGAGGTGTCTTAGGACTTTATACCTTAGACAGGTGACTTCCATGTCTAAAAGGTAACAATCCTTTCTTCGAATTTTGCATTTTATACCTAGAAACATCTTGTCTATATAAGATGCTTGAGATAATGCTAATGTTCTATTCTTGCGATTTCGAACTATTTGAATCCCAAAAACATACTGTTCTTCTCCCAAATATTTCATTTGGAATTGCAAAGCCAGCCATCGCTTAACATCAGCTAGAAATTCTACTTCATTCCCTATGAGTAGAATATCATCAACATACAACACCAGAAAAGCGAAAGTTTTGTTAACGATTTTCTTGTATACACAGGGTTCGTCAACATTTTGTTCAAAGCCATAAGATTTGATTGCAGTGTCAAATCTCATATTTTAGGATCTAGATGCTTGTTTCAACCCATAAATGGATCGATTAAGTTTGCAAACTTTTTGCTCTTGACCCTGTTCAATAAACCCTTCTGGGTGAGACATATAGATACACTCTTCAAGATAGCCATTCAGAAAGGTTGTCTTGACATCTATTTTCCATATTTCATAATCATAAAATTTAGCTATGGATAAGAATATCCTAATTGACTTTTTCATGACAACCGGAGAGAAAGTTTCTTCATAGTCTACATCCTCTCTTTGGATAAACCCTTTTGCCATAAGTATTGCTTTGTAGGTCTGTACCTTACAAGCTTCGTCTTGTTTTCTCTTGTACATCCATTTGCAACAGATGAGTTATACCCCTTCAGGTTGGTCTACAAAATCCCAGATAAAGTTGAAATACATAGATTCCATTTCAAGATCCATGGCTTTAATCCATTGGTCTTTATCCACATCATTCATTACTTGTTTGAAAGACAATGTATCCTCTAAGCCATCATCTGGTATGATGACTTGAGTTTCAGTCAAACCCATGTACCGGTCAGGCTGTTGCACAATCCTCCCACTACGATGAGGCATTCTCACCTTCTGAGAAGGATGTGAAGTACCCGTTTCATCAACAACTCTTGTTGATGGACCTACTCTATCAACAACTCTTGTTGATACATTTTTCGCTTCTCTGGACATTCCCTCTATTACTGGCTTACTACGAGGTTGATGATTCTTTATATGGTCTTCCTCTAGGAAGGTTGCATTTGTCGATACAAATACCTTGTCTTCCTGAGGATCATAAAAGAAACCACCTTTTGTTTCTTTTGGGTGGCCTACAAATAGGCATACTTTTGAATGGTGTTCCAACTTCTTAGGATTTTGCACAAACACATGTACTAGGCAACCCCAAATTCTGAAGTGACGTAAATTTTCTTTACGTCCTCTCTAGAGCTCGTAAGGCATTTCAGAAACACTTTCCGAGGGAACCGTATTCAAAATATACACTACAGTTCCAACTGCGTGTCCCCAAAAAGAATTTGGTAATTGAGCATAATTCATCATGGAACGAACCATGTCCAACAAGGTTCTGTTTCTCCTTTCTGTCACACCGTTTTAGTGAGGTATGCCAGGGGTTGTGAGTTGAGACTTGATTCCATGTTCTATCAAATAGTTCTAGAATTCTAAGTGCATATACTCACCACCTCGATCTGATCGAAGTGTTTTAATCTTTTTACCTAATAGGTTTTCAACCTTTGTCTTATACTCTTTGAACTTTTCAAATGTTTCAGACTTTTGGCGCATTAGATAAATATGCCCATACCTAGAATAGTCATCAACAAAGCTGATGAATATTCATACCCTTCTCTAGCTTTAACATTTAAAAGACCACAAAGGTCTGAGTGTATGAGTTCTAAGGATTCTTTGGCTCTAAGACCTTTTCGAGAAAAAGATCTTTCTGTCATTTTACTGTCAAGACAGGATTCACAAGGTGGTAATGAACTGTCTTCTAACTTATTTAGATGACCATTCTTAACCAGTCTCTCAATCCTATTGAGAATTATGTGACCCAGTCTCAAGTATCAAAGATAGGCATTTAGAGAAATTTTCCTTTTCTTATGAGTCTCAGCAGTTTTGAATATCTCTATATTCAATATGGCTTTAACCTCAGTCGATTTTAACATATAGAAGTTATTTTCTAATTTTGCAGAACAAATTTGTTTACTTCTTATATTGATGAACACTTCATCATTTTTGAAATAAACTTTATAATTTTGTTCTAGCAAACAAGAGATAGATATTAAATTCCTTTTCATAGACGGAATGTAATAAACATTTTTCAAATAAATATACTTATCTCCTATAAATAACTTCATATCTCTCACTACTTTAGCTGAAACTGAAGGAAATCGGATCGAGATTTTCATGAGCAGCGGAAGAATGATAATTCCAAATTACAATCATAAATGAATAATACATTTACATTCGACTTCAAACAAACAGTTATACAATTCATACAGAGAAATTATAGCATGAATAAACTCAAATGAACCGAGAGCAAACTCTACACACATTTGAAGATGTGTTTCCACACTTCGTTGCGCGACCGCTCGAACAATCAGCAACCTCGAACGCTCGATCTACACGAACACAACATAGCATGAACACTGCGCTCGTCCTCAACAATTTCCTCGGTCACGAACTCCTCCACAACACGAACGACCTCCACAGCACCAAGAATGGCCTCCAGAAAACCTCAACGGTATCGAGTTGAGTCTGACACCACTAGGCAACATTGGTGCCGAAACAGCTCAAATCCTGACAGTGGTTGTTAAACACCTTTTAGGTCCTCTCCATAACTAAAAGGTGTTTATAGAAACATTTTTGAAGGGAACGTTGTTTAGGGATAGTAACATCAGTTTGCACTGCTAACCCAAAAGAGTCGAAATGATGAGCAAACTCATCATAGACCGAACCATAATCCAACAAATTCTATTTTCTCTTTCTGATACACCATTCTGCTGAGTTGTACAGGGGCCGAGATTTAGGCAACATCCCATGTTTCATCATACAGTTCTAGAATTCGAAGATCCATATATCTCTCACCACGATCAGATCGTAGTGTTGTTATTTCTTGTGCCTAACAAGTTTTTCAACTCAGCCTTATACTCCTTGAACTTGTCAAGTGCTTCAGCTTACGTTGCATTGAAAAGAGATACCCAAACTTGAATTTAATCAATCTATAAAGAGTGAAATATTCATTACTCACTTTGAGCCTAACATTCCATTCGGACCACAGAGTCATGGAATGTATAAAGGCTCCAAGGCTTCCTTTAGCTCTAACCTTTTCCAAAAAGGTCGTTTTTGTTCTCTTGCTTCGGCATGATTACATACTGGGCAGGAGTTTTCTTCAAAACATCTTGAAGTCCACTTTGAACCAACTTCTCATCCTCTGAGTTGATGTGACCTAACCTTAAATACCAAAGATGGGATTTTCTTTGAGAAATTTTTGGTCTTTTCTGTTGTTGTGCGTCTGAACATTTCAGTATTAAACAAGGCTTTTATGACTAACAAGCTAGTTACATTATAAGTTATTTTCCATTAAACCAAAACAATCTTCCATTCCATCTTGAATAAAACACTTTATTCTTCAAAAGAGAAGTGGATAGCTTTGTTCAATGATGAAAAACAAGAAACTGAAGAATTAATTTCTCTTAATATGAGGAA
This sequence comes from Benincasa hispida, assembly GCF_009727055.1. Taxonomy (NCBI): domain Eukaryota; kingdom Viridiplantae; phylum Streptophyta; class Magnoliopsida; order Cucurbitales; family Cucurbitaceae; genus Benincasa; species Benincasa hispida. Next base: position 31,626,370 of record NC_052356.1, read on the forward strand.
TACAAAAAACATTATCCAGTAACAATACGTTTTCTTTGTCAACAAATAACTTTAGTGCTGCCTACACAGAACAGTGAAACATGCTCCACCAGTTAACTCGACGAAGATTCATCTCTTCTGTGGCACGTTTGCAGAAACTTAAATCATTTGGTAAGAAGAACTGACATGATTTGGTACACCTGAATGCAAGGATCCAGCATAATCATCAACTCTACAGACACGTCTCCAAGACAATAATCATATTTACTATTTGTCTCCTCTTTTGAAGAGTAGCTGATAGAGGTGTACCACGAAATTCGTTTTCACACGATTCTTTCACTATAAATTTATGGGTCATTAATTAAAAGCTTTTAAACGGGAAATACTAAAGAGTGCTGAAAGTAATAACACATTGACCCTACATTAGGTTTTAAGCAAATACCCGTTTTTAAAAACAAAACAAATCCAATCAGGTTTAGAAAAATAACATTGAACCCCGTTGACTTTAGTTTTGCAATGACGCTTCAGGTTTAGGGAGAAAAGTTGCTGAAGGGAGGTCAGTTATCCCTCCTCTGATTGAGAGTTCTCAACCATTCATTATATACCAGATAAAACCCTGTTTTTAAACGATAAGCCATATTTTATTTGAAATAGATTCATTATACTTAACAATCTTCCCGTAAGTGACCGCCATTTTAAGCTAGAGGTCCTCCCAAAGTCCCAATCCGAGGGAAAAAACGGATTGGCAAATTAAGGACCCTATCATTTTTAGAGTTCACCCTTGATATTGACCAACTGGACAAGCTATCCGAAGGAGGACGCTTCGTAAGCGCAAGAGGGGTGCATCACATACATGATCTCACGGTTGTAACCAATGATGAGACCATAGACTGTTGCACCACCCTTACCCCTTACATAAAACCTCTCCGTTCACCTTGATATGATCATGCAAACACCATCCGAAAGGGGATGCATCCTGGGCACAGGAAGGCATGCATGAACTCACGATTGTGAATACAGAGGAAACGGGGTTGAATATAGAATATTGATACGTCTTCCTTCCTCTCGAGTATTGTTATAACCTAGGTGTTTAGCTACTTTAGAAAAAACACTGCTTAGATTACCTAATGATTTTAGGTTGCCCAAGAGTACATTACCTTGGATAGTTGAACAAATTTGATTCATCATCCATTAACTCTTCAACGGAATCTTTTGACCCAAAAGTCGCGCTGTTGAAAATCTTCTAATTCATTTCAGGTAGTTCCCAGGTAGGGGTGTTTACGTTTCCGCAAACTTAGAACCCAGTGTAGCCAGACCACTTTAGACCAAAAGGCCCTTATAGAGATTTTACAACAAAAAATTTATACTTTATTAACCAAATAAATACTATTAAACGATTTTTAAAAGATTAATCTAGGTTACTTAACCTCTTTAGAACATTAAATTAGTTATCCCAATCAAATTTTAAAAACCTTTTAAAAAATTTTGAGTTTATCACCTAAGTCCGCATTGCAATCTGAATTATTGATTCAGGTTCTATTCCTTATAACACTATAAACGGAAACAACCATTTCAAATACCTAAGTTAACACATTCAGGATTCATAATGATTATAAATGAAGTGCATGCTCAATGCATTGCCATTCATTTGATATAATTTTATACACTTATACAAAACACAATGAAACGAAAAATTGCTTCCATATACCCTAATTATAACAAATTTAAAAAAGATGATGCATGATAATGCTCACTACATTAAATATAATCTATTATTTCAAATATATAAGCTGCTTTATAAATTCTCATTGCTCGGATTATAACATTTATAATACATGATCATAGTTTAGAGTATCTTGCAACCACCTAAGGGTGGTTTTTTTAACTATATGGAACATTTGACACTAAGTACATACATCACATTGTATTAAAATTAAAAGTTGTGAACCAAGTAAAAATTGCTAAAACCACAAAGAAAGCTAAACTATTACAAAGACAAGGGTCTCCAGGTAAAACAAGCGAACCGGGTCAGACCGCTCGGGCAAAGAATCGTCTCTAACCAACCACGTGTTACTTTAATCACCCCGCGATCGTCTATACGATAAAACAAACTCTTTGTTCTAGATTTACCAGTGTTTTTCTAGAGCTAAAAGATCGTTTACATCCACTTATACATCGTCTAGAAAATCCAAGCGATCGTTTATTGTTACTACAACGATCCTGTACCTTATAAGCGAGAAGCCATGAAAGTACACATCGCTTAGCGCACTACACAACCCCGCCTCCGCGATGTCTAAGCGACTACTGATTCGCAAGCACATCGCTAAGTGATTCGCTTAGTTAAACCTCGTACGCATACGGCGATCGCATAGGTAGTACTAACGATGAAGGTTGCTGATTAACATCGTTAGCATACGCCTTTAACTAAACGGACGAGCATGCATTTGCCCACTCGATGCACCTTCAGGCGCCTAGCAATCGCCAAACCAACCCTACCACATATGGTAAACCTTACCCATTCATTAGCATTAATATAACGACAATTAGAAAATTACACACGACACTAGAAAAAACTACTGAAACGATCGCTTATTAAAATCCCAAACGATCGTTTTACTAGGTCTACAGATCCAAACCAACGCTTGGTTCTTCTTCGTGAGAACTGCATCGCCATCGCGCCGAACTTTACAAACGATCGATGAAATCAAAACATATTGAATTACCATATCGATTTCAAAGTTAATTTCGCCTAAAAACTCAGAGGCCCTTACATTAAAAATCTATACCGAAAGCTTAACAAAAAAAGCAATTTAAACCGAAACGTTCATCAACTCACCCCAATGTAGAAATGTGTTAAACAAAATGCAAAAAAACTCACGCGCGATTAAAATACATTCATTCATACCTAATAATTGGAATATCAGAGAAACCTGGCTCTGAGACCAAATATTGAAGCCACATGAATGGTTAGGATCAACCATCTGTAGTAGTTTACAACACTTGCAAACCTCTACAAAGCGGGCCGTATCCGTAGTGTCACAAGGATCAGGTATCCCACCTTAATCCTTATACTACAGATCTATTTAGGTTATCACTTAAGGCATGATCCACTTGTATATCACATATACATGTTTATGTTCACATAAGATAACGAAGGAGCTTTGTTTATTGGATATGAGTAGATGCTAGAATTAAATTACAATTATTTTATTCATTAAACAATGTGTATCTTTACAAAACAACGAGACTCCGGGAGAATTAGGACACCAATCCCAATAATCTCCCACTTGTCCTAATAACTCGGTAGACTAATGTACAATACAATATAAAAATGTACAATATACAATAAACTAGAACATACGCCAGTATCATCTCCCACTTGCCCTAGATAAGATGTCGCATGTCCCACAGACTAAGACTCTCCAGATGACCCTTGAATACTTTAGCTGTGAGGGCCTTTGTAAAGGGATCAGAAATGTTGTGCTCCAATGCGATCTTCGTGACTATCACATCACCGTGATGCACAATCTCCCTGGTCAGGTGATATTTTCGTTCTATATGTTTACCCCGACGATGACTCCGAGGTTCCTTCGAATTTGCCACAGCCCTGCTGTTAACATAATACAGTGTGATCGGCAAATCCATATTTGGAACAACTTCCAAATCTGAAAGGAACTTTCTTAGACAAACAGCCTCTTTAGCTGCTTCACAAGCCGCTACGTATTCGGCTTTCATAGTGGAGTCCACAATGCATCCTTGCTTGATGCTTTGCCAAACTACAGCCCCTCCATTCAGAGTAAACACTAACCCCGATGTCGATTTGCGAGAATCTCGATCGGTCTGAAAGTTAGAGTCTGTGTATCCTGTAAGGATCAGATGTTTATCTTCATATACAAACATGTAGTCCCTCGTTCTTTGAAGATATTTGAGGATCGTCTTCACCGCCATCCAGTGATCAAATCCTAGATTGGACTGATACCGACAGACAACCCTACTGCATAGTAAATGTCAAGTCGAGTACACAACATTGCATACATCAAGCTTCCTATAGCACAAGTATAGGGAATCCGTCTCATCTCCTCAACTTCTTGAGGTGTCTTAGGACATTGATCCTTAGACAGAACGATTCCATGCCTGAAGGGTAACAAACCCCTCTTGGAATCCTGCATCCTGTACCTGATCAACATTTGATCATTGTATGATGCCTGAGATAGGGCTAACCGTTTGTTCTTGCAATCCTGAATGATCTGGATCCCGAGAACATATTGTGCCTCACCCAAATCTTTCATTTAGAACTGGGCAGCTAGTTAACTATTAATGTCAATCAGATACCCTACATCATTCCCAATGAGTAGGATATCATCCACATACAGTACCATGAAAGCTACTCAGCTGTTGATGATCTTCTTATAAACACAAGGCTCATCAACATTCTGGTCAAAGCCAAATGACTTGACAACAGTGTTAAATCTGATGTTCCAAGATCTAGATGCTTGTTTCAGCCCATAAATGGACCTATTAAGCTTGCAAACTCTTTGCTCTTGATTTAGAACGTCGAATCCCTCTGGTTGAGTCACATAGATGGTCTCCACAAGATTACCATTAAGAAAGGAAGTCTTGACATCCATTTGCCATATTTCATAATCATAAAATACAACTATGGACAGGAGAATCCTGATAGACTTCAGCTCCCTCCCTCAACCTGGGTATAACCCTTTGCCACGAGTCTAGCCTTAAATGTTTACACCTTTCCATCTACACCTCTCTTTCGCTTAAAGATCCACTTACACTCAATAGGTCTTACCCCATCAGGTGAATCAATAAGCTCTCAGACGTTATTGAAGTACATAGACTCTTTCCTGGTTCATGGCCTTAGCCCATTCATCTTTATCAACATCCTTTATTGCTTTCTTAAAAGACAATGGATCCTCAACCCCATCATTCGTAATGACTCTTAAGGCCTGTCTCTTATACACATCTAGATGTGTATAAGAGACAGGCCTTAGCCCATTCATCTTTATCAACATCCTTTATTGCTTTCTTAAAAGACAATGGATCCTCAACCCCATCATTCGTAATGATGTTTTGGGCTTCAGTCAAACTCATGTAGCGATCTGGTGAGTTCATAACACTCCCATTACGTTGAGGCAGTCTCAACTCTTAAGCTTGTTGACTAAACGTCCCGACCTCAATAACTATTGTTGATCCGCCAGCCTGTTCAACAACTCTTGTTGCACCCTCAACAATCTCAATCTCACTTGAGATCTCACGAAAAACAAGCTTACTTCGTGGCTGATGAGCCCGCATGTGGTCTTCTTCCAAGAAGATCTCATTTGTGGAAGCAAACACTTTGTTCTCACTTGAATCATAGAAGTATCCACCTCTCGCTTCCTTAGGGTAGCCTATAAAAAGGCAAACCTTCGAAAGTGGTTCCAACTTCTTTGGGTTAGTCACTAGCACATGTGCCGAACAGCCTCAAATCCTGAAGTGGTGTAAACTACCTTTACGGTCTCTCCATAACTCAAAAGGTGTTTTAGAAACACTTTTTGAGGGAACGTTGTTTAGGATATAACATGCAGTTTGCACTGCATAACCCCAAAACGAGTCTGGAAGATGAGCATAACTCATCATAGACCGAACCATATCCAACAAAGTTCTATTTCTCCTTTCTGATACACCATTCTGCTGAGTTGTACCAGGGGCCGAGATTTAGGGCACAATCCCATGTTCTATCATACAGTTCTAGAATTCGAGATCCATATACTCTCCACCACGATCAGATCGTAGTGTTTTTATCTTCTTGCCTAACAAGTTTTCAACTTCAGCCTTATACTCCTTGAACTTGTCAAGTGCTTCAGACTTACGTTGCATTAGAAAGAGATACCCAAACCTTGAATAATCATCTATAAAAGAGATGAAATATTCATACTCACTTTGAGCTCTAACATTCATCGGACCACAGAGGTCTGAATGTATAAGCTCCAAGGCTTCCTTAGCTCTAACCTTTTCCAGTAAAAGGTCGTTTGGTCATCTTGCCTTCGAGGCATGATTCACATACTGGCAAGGAGTTTTCTTCTAAACTCTTTAGAAGTCCACTTTGCACCAACTTCTCAATCCTCTTGAGGTTGATGTGACCTAACCTTAAATACCAAAGATGGGCATTTTTCTTTGGAGAAATCTTTGGTCTTTTAGCTGTTGTTGTCGTACTGAACATTTCAGTATTAAACAAGGCTTTTATGACTAACAGCCTTAGTACATATAAGTTATTTTCCATTAAACCATAACCAATCTCCATTCCATTCTTGAAAATAAACACTTTATTCTCAGAAAAGGAGACAGTGTAGCCTTGTTCAATGAAACAAGAAACTGAGATTAAGTTCCTCTTAATATGAGGAACTACAAAAACATTATCCAGTAACAGATAACGTTTCTTGTCAACAAATAACTTTAGCTTGCCTACAGCAACAGTTGAAACAATCTCACCAGTACCGACTCGAAGATTCATCTCTCCCTGTGGCAACGTTTGCCAGAACTTAATCATTGGTAAGAAGAACTGACATGATTGGTAGCACCTGAATCAAGGATCCAGGCATAATCATCATTCTCTACCAGACACGTCTCCAAGACCAATAAATCATATTTACTATTTTGTCTCCTCTTTTGAAGAGTAGTGGGATAGAGGTCGTTTACCACGAAATTCGTTTCACACGATTCTTTCCACTATAAATTATCGGTCATAATTAAAAGCTTTAAACGGAAATACTAACGAGTTGCTGAAAAGTAAAACACATTGACCTACATTAGGTTTTAAGCAAATACCCGTTTTAAAACAAAACAACATCCAATCAGGTTTTAGAAAAACTAACATGAACCCCGTGTGACATTTAGTTTTGCAATGACGCTTCAAAGGTTTAGGAGAAAAGTTGCTGAAGGGAGGTCAGTTATCCCTCCTCTGAATTGAGAAGTTCTCAACCAGTCATTAATACCAGAATAACTCTTGTTCCTATAACGACAAGCCATCATTAATTTTGCAAATAGATCATTAACTTACTTAACAATCTCCCGTAAGTGTGACCCGCCATTTTAAGCCCTAGAGGTCCGTCCCAAAAGTCCAATCCGAAGGGAAAAAATCGGATTGGGGCAAAATCTAAAGCGACCCTATCCATTTTTAGAGTTCACCTTGATATTGACCAACTGGACAAAGCTCATCCGAAGGAGGACGCTTCGAAGGCGACAAGAGGGCATACATAATGATCTCACGGTGTGAACCAATGATAGAGACCATAGGACGTGTTGACACACACCCTTCACCCACTTACTATAAACACTCTCTCCGTTCACCTTGATATTGACTCATGCAAACACCATCCGAAGGGGGATGCATCCTGGGCACCACAAGGCCAAGCATGAATCTCACGATGTGAACATACAGGGAGAAACGTGGTGGAATCATAGACATATTTGATACGCTTCTTCCTTCCTCTGAGTATTTTATAACCTAGGGTTTAGCTTACTTAGAAAAAACACGGCTAAGGATTTTACCTAAGTGACTTTTAGGTTTGCCCAAGAGTAACATTTACCTTGGATAGTTGAACAAATTTTGATCATCATCCATTAAACTCTTCAACGGAGGCTTTGACCAAAACGTCGCATGCTTGTTGAAAATCTATCTAATTCACCTTTCCAGGTAGGTTCCCAGGTAGGGGTGTTACGTTTCCGTCAACTTAAGAAACCCAGTGTAGCCAGAACCCACTTTAGACAAAAGGTCCCTTATAGATAGATTTACAACAAATTTAATCTTTTATTTAACCAATTTAATACTATTAAACCGATTTTAAAAGATTAATCTAGGTTACTAAACTCTTTAGAACCACTTGAACTTAGGTCTATCCCAATCCAATTTTAAAACCCTTTTAAAAAATTTGAGTTCACCCTAAGTCCGCATGCAACTCTGAATTATTGATTTCAGGTCTAATTTCCCTTATAACACTTATAAACGGAAACAACCATCAAATACTAAGTTAACACATTCAAGGAATTCATAATGATTATAAATAGCCTAAGTGCCATGCTCAATGCATTGTCCATTCATTGATACTTCTTTTATATAACACTTATACAAAACCACAATGAAACAAGAAAAATATGCTTCCATTCACCCTTAGACTATAACATTTATAATAAAAAGATGATGCATGATAATGCTCACTACATGTAAAATATAACTCTTATATTTCATAATGCATAAGCATGCTTTCAAGTAATTCTTCATGCTCGATTATAACATTTATAATACATGATGCATGAGTAATTGCACAACCTAAGGTGGGTTTTTAACTATATGGCAAACACTTTGACATATAAGTACCATACATCACATGTATTAACAATAAAAGTTGATGAACCAAGTAAAATTGCCTTAAAACACAAAAGGAAAGCTAACTATTACAAAGACAAGGAGTCTCCGGTTCAAACAAGCGAACCGGGTCATGAACCGCTCGGGCAAAGAATCGCTTCTCTAACCAACCATCGTGTACTAATCACCCCGCGATCGTCTATACGATAAAACAAACTCTTTGTTCTATCGTTTACCAGTGTTTCTAGAGCTAAAAGATCGTTTAGCATCCACTATACGATCGTCTAGAAAAATCCAAGCGATCGTTTAGTTGTTACTACACGATCGTGTACCTTTACTAAGCGATGAAGCCTGAAGTACACGATCGCTTAGCGCACTCCACACAACGCCCGCCTTCCGCGATCGTCTAAGCGACTACGATGTCGCGAAGCACCATCGCCTAAGTGATCGCTTAG
>NC_052356.1:31637567-31668848 GCF_009727055.1 Benincasa hispida
TTAACACCTCCGTATCGCATACGCGCGATCGCATAGGTAGTAACTAAGCGATGAAGCTTGCTGACTACAACGATCGTCTAGCATACGCCTTCTACTAAACGACGAGCATCGCATGCTCCCACTACGATCGTCTACCTCAGCGCCTACGCAATCGCGCAACCAACCCTACACGATATGGTAAACAACTTACCCCATCACTTAGCATTAGATAAACGATCAATTAGAAATACTACACGATCATCTAGAAAAAACTACTGAACGATCGCTTAGTTAAATCCAAACGATCGTTTACCTGAGGCTACACGATCCAACCAACGCTTGGTCTTCTTCTTCGTGAGAACTGCATCGCCATGCGCCGAAGCTCATCACAAACAATCGATGAACTCAAACAATTTGAATTACATACTCGATTTTCAAAGTTAATTTCGCTCAAAAAATCAGGGCCCTTACAATTAAAACTTTCTATACCGAAAGCTTTAACAAAAAAGCAATTTAACCCGAAACGTTCATCAACTCATCCACAAATGTATGAAAATGGTTAACCAAAAATGCAAAAAAACCCCGCGCGATTGAAAAATACATTCAATTCATATCTATAATTTGGAATATCAGAGAACCTGGCTCTGAGACCAATTGAAGGAAATCGGATCTGAGATTTCCATGAGCATCGGAAGAACAATCATTCCAAATTATAATCATAAATGAACAATACATTTACAGTCGACTTCAAACAAATGGTTATACAATTCATACAGAGAAATTACAACTGAACAAAATCAAATGAATAGAAAGAAACTCTACACACATTTGAAGATTGTATCTCCATGCTCCGTTGCGGACCATTCGAACAATCAGCAACCTCGAACGCTCATCTACATTGACCGCAACATAGCAACAAATACAGCACGAACACTGTGCTCGTCCTCAATAATCGCCTCTATCACGAACTCCTCGCAACACGAACGACCTCCACAGCACCACGAACGACCTCCAGAAAAACCTCGACGATGTCGAGTTGTGGTCTCGTGGTCTGAGCTATCGTAGTTACTGGTATGACACCCACCCAAAGCGGACCTTGGTTATTCTCGGGTGATGTGGAGGTCTGTTTATGATGGATCTAGTTAGGGCGGAGGGGACGTCTGTAGCAGAAAAATGGATTTATAAGGCAGATGAAGTATCGCGAGATACACCGATCGCCGTCGATTAGAGGCGATTATTGATACACGACATGACGGGCGAACAGTGTTCGTGCTGTATATTTGCTACTGTGGGGGTCATTGTAGATGAGCTTCGAGGTTAGCTGATTGGTTCGAAGGACGCCGAACAGTGGGAGATTGGCAGAGAAGCATGGAGATACCATATTCGTATCAATAGGTCGAATTTTAGGTGTGTAGAGTTTTTTGCCACTTTTATTCTATGATATCAAATTGATCTCGATTTCTTAGTATTGCGAATCGTTGAGTACATATATACTTAGCTGTCTATCAATTTGCATCGCCTACAGACTCTACACGATCATTTACTTTGGGCAAGCGATCGTCTAGCAAAACTATGCGATCGTTTAGTAAATACTGCACGACCGTTTAACTCGCCACTACACAATCGTTTAGCTCGCCCAATCGTCGTTTAGTAAATCTGTATTTACTTGACGACTATGTGAGTTTCTTTGCGGCGAGAGAAAAAACTTTTTCAATCTTTTATAAAACTCCTTTTTCAAAAAATGAAAACCACTTTCCTTTTAAACTCACGGTTACCATGAATCCAATAACCATCCACTACTTTGGTTATTAAAGAAAAAGAATTAATTATAAAATAATTAATATTATTATAAATATAAATGATAACTAACTTATCATACTATATTTATAACCTATAGTTTTAATATTTCATCTCATGAAACATATAAACCATAGTTCTTTTTCTATTCCATGGTACTTAAAGTAAATCTCATTTATATCAATCCTCCACAAGATGTATCTCATACATCATACCAATTATATCATATATAATCAAAATACCTCTTGTCAATTTAAACATTTCAAATCAACACCAAGAATTGATCCTCAACTGAATCCATTAAGCTACCAAGGGGACCTCATGGACATGTAGCTCGAAGCTCCAACAGTACATGAATAACTGACTAAACTCTGTAATCAAAAGATCCACCATTCGTTAACTGCCAGGCACTTCTTTAAAGACCGACAGCTGAACTCTCCTTACCACAGATATATTATGTATCCATCTTAACCAATCAGCAGTGCGACAACCCTTCACAGATCGCTCGTAAGTACAACTAGGTCAATAACTGTTATACCCCTGTAGTTACATTTGTCTCTTTAAGTACCACTGATCACTCTAATGAATATAAGTCATAGTCCTACTATGACTGAGTCTTCTCTTCCAAAGAGAAGTTGTGGCCACTATGTTTAAGCCCAAGAATCAGCTCTTAAGGGAGCAATCTCTCTACTTATCCCTGCTTCGGGAAAGAAGTGAATTCCATCTTATGGATTGAGTTCTTAGTTCCCAGATCAGACAAGTCCCCAAAAAGGTAGGCATGTTGAGTTGGCAATTTGGCCACTCTCACCCATACTAATCAAAGGACCGCCCTCAAAGGCAGAAGTTCCTAAAACACTCAGAGTTGAGGTCATGTCACCTATGGTCATATAGGTGAGATGTAAGTTTCTAGTATCAACGGCGTTATATATAGAGTCTAGTCATCTCGTGGTCCAGGTCTTATACAAACTCTTTGTGTAGGACACCCCCGCTCGCACATCTCCACATGAATGGTCAGGATCAACCATCTGTAGTAGTTTACAACACTTGCAAACCTCTACAAAGCGGGTCGTATCCATAGTGTCACCAGAATCGGGTATCCCACCTTAATCCTTATACTACAGACCTATTTAGGTTATCACTTAAGGCATGATCTACTTGTATATCACATATACATGTTTACGTTCACATAAGATAGCCAAGGAGCTTTGTTTATTAGATATGAGTAAATGCCAGAATTTAATAACAATTATTTTATTCATTAAATAATGTGTATCTTTACAAAACAACGAGACTCCAGCAGAATTAGGACATCAATCCCAACATTAACAACCTCCCTAGGTAGGAGGTGTTCCGTAGATCGTCAATTTAAATACCTCCAGCCTTGGACAAGATTATATACCAATTGAGCTTGTAACTAGTGTTTTACAAGTTTAACAATCTATATTAACTATTAAAACATGTGGTTAACCTACGTGAGCATGCAACTGTTCTTTGTTATGGATTTTAAACGTCTAACCCAATTTTATAACAGCTTACAAAACTTTAGACATGCTAAACATCCACAACATACAACAAAGGCATTCAATATTCAATATAACAATTATATTAAATAAAAGAAACCCTAACATGCATACGATATAGTATGACATTTTATAACATACTTTCAATGCATGTAACATGCTTCCTACAGTGGGGTTTTAAATCTATATGGCATACTATATGCATATATAATATTTAATTATTACATACATCACATGCATAAACAATTAAACACAAACTGATATGGTTTTAGTTTTGGCATAAACAAGCAAACAAAAGCCTAATAGTTACAAAACATATTCAAAACCGCTTCTGAACCGCTCGAACCTCTCCAAACCGAACCCAAACAACTTGAACCAGACCAAAAAAGTCTGAACCGGACCAACCAAAAACCTTTTGAGGCTGAACTGGATGGGACCTTAAGAAAAATCGATCGAACCGGCTGCTCTCGCTCCATGCTCGAAACCTCGCTAAGGCTCAGCGTGTAGCACTGATACCTATCGTCTACCGTCTGCCTCATCGTATAGGGCCTCTTGACATCATTCAGCGCCCGCACAAAGCTACACGATTGTGTAGTGCTATCGTATAGTGCCTCTCAACTATCGTGTATTGCCATCGGCTAGTGCCACACAAAGCTACATGATCGTGTAGTGCTATCATATAGCACCTCTTCTGATCGTTTAGCACATGCACAAAGCTACGCGATCTTGTAGTGCTATCGCATAGCGCCTTTTCTGATCGTTTAGCGCACGCACAAAGCTACATGATTGTGTAGTGCTATTAAATAGCACCTTTTCACATCGTTTAGCGCTCGAAGCTACACAATCGTCTAGCACGCAACACTTCAATGCCCAGATTTGTGAGAGGCTGAAGAACTGGAATCTGCAGCTCGACCTTCTTCACTTGTTTCTTCAATTACATATTAATTTCAACTCTAATCAAATAAATTACAGACTCTTGAGAACACATATAAGCTCATCAATCAAGAGCCAATTACAAATTTAATCAAGAAATCAAAGAGAAATTAAATACCAAAACTCAGAAAATCATATCAGTGCACAATGTTCAAATAACTAATGAAAAACACCAACCACACCAAAATTAAACCAAATTGAGTGAAATGATGCTCTGATATCAATTGTTAGAGTATATCAGCAAGCAGCGGAAGCAACAAGGATCGATAAGCACTCTAATTCATTAATTTTGGCAAAAACAAAGGCCTGCTCATACTAAATCAAGAAGGTTTCAAGTCATATCTTTGTAAAACTTTTTGAAATCTTGATTCTCAACTGCAAACTTCTCCAAATATTGATATAGACCACATCAAGATCTTTCCCACTATACTCTTGGAGTTTTAGAAATTCTATAGATGCATACCTCAATTCCACTCCAATCTTCTTAATATATTGCAGGTTATCATGTAAATAAAATAGAAGCATGAGATGCAGCTCATGTTGGAGTTATTGAAGCCAAAAGAAGTGGGTTTTGTGTGAGCAAGTTGAAAGGTGTTGTTGGCAAAAATAAAAATTCCATTTTTGTGTTTTTTAAACTTTTTTCAATTTTTCCAAATGATTTCAAAAATCAATTTGATTTCAAAAAAGTGAAAATATTATTAATTTTAAAAAATTAATTTCATAAATTAATTTTTCTAATAAAATTAATAAAGAATTATTTAAAGAATTTAAATCATTCAATTTTACACAAATCCATTTAAAACTAACCCATTTACAAGCTAGTAGGGGACCTAGCGGACCTAAAAATCATGGGCTCAAATGATTCGAGATTAATTGGCTAAACTCATTACACCGAATTAACGCCCATTCGTTAACTAATAGGTCATTCCATGAAAGCTCATAATTGAACTCCCCTCGCTGTAGATATATTACGTCCACATGATTTAACCATAATTAGTAAGTTGACCCTTCACCGGTGTTCGTAATAACGGCTGGGTCAAATGTCTATTTTACCCCCGAGATTATGTCTTGTTCCTTAAGCTCCTACTGATCCTCTAATGAACAACTAGTTTGTGATCAAGTCACGAAACCAAAACTCTCTCAGCCCAATGAGAGGGTGGGGTCCCTTGTTCAAGACCTAGATTCAGTACTGAGAGAACACCTTTCTCCTATCCCTAAATCAGATAGGCGTGAGTTCCGTCTTGCACCCTATGTCCCCAGCTATCTATTCGGTCTTACCCCTGAAATGGGACACTTATTGAGCTGGCGTTGTTGAGCCAACCGTCACCTAGGCAAATCTAAGGATAATCCCGAATAAACATGAGTTCATTGTTAGCTCAAGATTAAGATCGAGTTACATAGGTCATCTAAGTGAAATAGTCAGTCTTATACAGTAAGCAACATTATAAAGTAAGAATGACTTATTTCTTCGTCCGATTTTATGCAAACTCATTGAATAGGATGCCCCCACTCCTCATGTCATAACATGTATGAATTAGGATCACTTCGTTTGTAGCACTTTACAACTCCTTCTAACAACTACAGAGTAAGTTGCATCCAATAGTGTTACACAAATAAGGTACCCAACCTTAATCATGTACTATAGATCATTTTTGCTATTTACTCGAACTTGATCCATCTTTATGTCTCTACATAAAGTTCAAGTATTCATACAATAGCCATGGATCTTGGTTTATTGGATTTAGACTTTTATGTATGCAATCAATAATAAGTTTATTGACTATAGAAAACGTTTATCTTTTTACAAACAGCAAATTTTGGGACATAATACCCAACATAATCCACAATATGAAGCATGAATTACAGTGGATTAACTCTTATTGTGTTGATTACATAATTCAATGGCATCGGACGTCATTGTTCAACTGATGGGATTCGAGAATGTGAAAAAGCTCTGGAAAGCAATTCAAGAGTTGTTCGGTATTCAATCGAGAGCTGAAGAAGACTCTCCATTAAGTCTTTAAACAAACTCACAAAGGTAATTCCAAGATGAACAAATATTTACCACTATTGAAATTTCATTCTGACAATTTAGCATATGTCAGAAGTCCAGTGACCAACAGGGCATTGATTTCACAAGTACTACTTGGGCTAGATGAGGAATATAATCCAATAATTGTAGGAATACGAGGCAAACTAGACATATCATGACTGGATATACAATCTGAGTTGCTCTCCTACAAGAAACATCTTGAGCATGAGAACTCTATCAAGGTTCAAAGCACACTAGCCTAAAGCCCTACGTTTAATGATGTATTTAATCGAAACTTGAATGGATCCGGATCACAAATGGCTCGATATTTGAATGACTCAATATGCTTTCTTCTTTTATGGATTTGAGGTTCCTTTGAATTTGCAACTGCTCCACTGTTGTCACAATAGAGAGTGATAGGCAGGTGCATATTAGGAACTACGTCTAGGTCAGTCGGGAACTTTCTGAGCTATACTACTTCTTTTGCTGCTTCACTTGCAGTTACATACTCACCTTCCATTATGGAGTCAGCAATACAACTCTGCTTGATGCTTCTCCACACAACTGCTCCTCCATTCCGAGTGAATATTGACCCCGAAGTTGATTTCCTAGAATCAATATCGGTTTGAAAGTTAGAATCAGTGTATCCAATAAGGATTAGATCCTTAGCACCATACACAAGCATATAATCTCTCATTCTCTGAAGATACTTGAGAATGTTCTTAACCACAGTCCAATGATCATATCTAGAATTGGACTGAAATCTGCTGACTATTCCTACGGCATAGCATATATTGGGACGAGTACACAACATTGCATACATTAAACTCCCTTCTGCTAATGCATATGGAATTCGTTTCATGTCCTCAACATCCTGAGGTGTCTTAGGACTTTGTTTCTTAGATAGGTGAATTCCATGTCTGAAAGGTAACAATCCTTTCTTGGAATTTTGCATTTTATACCTAGACAACATCTTGCCTATATAAGATGCTTGAGATAATGCTAATGTTATATTCTTGCATTTTCAAACTATTTGGATACCAAGAACATACTATGTTTCTCCCAAATCTTTCATTTGGAATTGCAAAGCCAGCCATCTCTTAACGTCAGCTAGAAATTCTATTTCATTCCCTATGAGTAGAATATCATCAACATATAACACCAGAAAAACGACAGTTTTGTTAACGATTTTCTTGTATACACAAGATTCGTCAACATTTTGTTCAAAGCCATAAGATTTGATTGCATGTCAAATCTCATATTCTAGGATCTAGATGCTTGTTTCAACTCATAAATGGATCGATTAACTTTGTAAACTTTTTGCTCTTGACCCTGTTTCATAAACCCTTCTGGTTGAGATATATAGATACTCTCTTCAAGATAGTCATTCAGAAATGCTGTCTTGACATCCATTTACCATATTTCATAATCATAAAATGTAGCTATGGACAAGAGTATCCTAATTGACTTTTTCATGACAACCGGAGAGAAAGTTTCTTCATAGTCTACCCTCTCTCTTTGGATAAACCCTTTTGTAGGTCTGAACCTTACCAACTTGGTCTCGTTTTCTCTTGTAGATCCATTTGCAACCGATGGGTTTACCCCTTCAGGTTGATCTATAAGATACCAGACAAAATCGAAATACATAGATTCAATTTCAAGGTCTATGGCTTTAATCCATTGGTCTTTATCCACATCATTCATTGCTTGTTTGAAAGATAATGGATCCTCTAAGCCATCATTTGGTATGATGACTTGAGTTTCAGTCAAACCCATGTACCAGTCAGGCTGTTGCACAACCCTCTCACTACGAGGAGGCATTCTCACTTCTGAGAAGGATGTGACGTACTAGTTTCATCAACAACTCTTGTTGATGAACCTACTCTATCAACAACTCTTGTTGATACATTTATCATTTCTCTAGACATTTCCTCTATTACTAGCTTACTACGAGGTTGATGATTCTTTATATGGTCTTCCTCTGGGAATGTTGCATTTTTCGAATATATTGTCTTCCTGTGGATCGTAAAAGAAACCACCTTTTGTTTCTTTTGGGTAGCCTACAAATAGGCATATTTTTTAACGGTGTTCCAACTTTTTAGGATTTTGCACCAATACATGTGCTAGGCAACCCCAAATTTCGAAGTGATGTAAATTTTCTTTACGTCCTCTCAAGTGCTCGTAAGGTGTTTCAGAAACACTTTTCGAGGGAACCATGGTCAAAATATACATTGCAGTTCTAACTGCGTGTCCCCAAAAAAAATTTGGTAATTGAGCATAACTCGTCATGGAACGAAGCATGTCCAACAAGGTTCTGTTTCTCCTTTTTGCCACACGTTTTGTTGAGGTGTGCTAGGGACTATGAGTTGAGACTGGATTCCATGTTCTATCAAATAGTTTTGGAATTCTAAGTCCATATACTCACCACCTCGATCTGGTCGAAGTGTTTTAATCTTTTTACCTAATAGGTTTTCAACCTCAGCCTTATACTCTTTGAAATTTTCAAATATTTCAGACTTTTGGCGCATTAGGTAAATATGCCTATACCTAGAATAGTCATCAACAAAGTTGATGAAATATTCATACCCTCCTCTAGCTTTAACATTTAGAGGACCACAAAAGTCTGAGTGTATGAGTTCTAAGGATTCTTTGGTTTTAAGATCTTTTCCAGAAAAAGATCTGATTCACAAGGTGGTAATGAACTGTCTTTTAACTCATTTAGATGATCGTTCTTAAGCCATCTCTCAATCCTATTGAGATTTTTGTGACCCAGTCTCAAATGCCAAAGATAGGCATTTGGAGAAATTTTCCTTTTCTTATGAGTCTTAGCAGTTTTGAACATCTCTATGTTCAATATGGCTTTAACCTCAGTCGGTTTTAATATATACAAGTTATTTTCTAATTTTGCAGAACAAACTTGTTTACTTCTTGTATTAATGAACACTTCATCATTTTCGAAATAAACTTTATAATTTTGTTCTAGCAAACAAGAGATAGATATTAGATTCATTTTCATAGAACGAATGTAATAAACATTTTCAAATAAATGTACTTATCTCCTATAAATAACTTCATATCTTCCACTACTTTAGCTGATACAACCTCCCTGGTCCCTACCTTAAAGATTGTTTCACCTTCTATCAACTGTTTCCAGGAACTTGTTTCTTGTGAGAAAGTACAAACATGATTAGTGGCACCTGAATTAATTATCTACGTTTTATCGTTTCCCACTAAACACGCTTCGATAAAAAGTAAATCATATTTATCTTGTTGTTCGAATTTTGTATTCTCATTTATGTTATTCAAAATTTTATGAGTCAGGAGAAAAAGGACAATCCTCTATTAAAACTCTTTCCAAGATATCAACTGCTAGTAATTTGTTTGTTCATTCGATTTTACCGTTATCTAATTCGGAAGTGAGTATTCTAGAAGAATTCGACATGCTGAAAATTTTAAACAAATTCTAATTAGCAAATTGCAACTAAATTCAAAATCAAGTTTTAGCAAAATTAGTTATAATGTACCCATAACCATTATTTATTTGCAACGATACTATAGTGGGTCAAAATACGTGTTACCGAGGGGTAGTCAGATACTCCTTCACTAAAACAAACAATTTTAACCAAACACTATCTCCATAATAACTCTTATTCCTATAGTCTTTTAGTTTCCATTTTCGGTCAGAAATCACTAACACTTTAGTAATTTTGTAAGTGCAACCCTCTATTTTCAGATGTCAAAGGTCAGCCGCAACTGTGCTACCGAAATGGATAGTCAAGGTTGGGAATGTACTTAAGAAATCTTATCCATTTCTGGATTTGAGTTGTTCTAAATCCTATGTTACAACCCTCTGAGGGGATAGTCGTCGTTTAAACGACTAGCAAGGGCCGCCTAAAGCAAACCAGTAGGCGTAACATAGAAATCTCACGATCCAAACTAACGGAAGAGATCGCAGGATTATGTTGACACATATCCTTCACCCAAGTACTATAAACAACTTCCCCCATTTACCTTATTATTGACTCATACAAACACTTTCCGTATGGAGGTCACTCCCAGGGTGACACGAAGCGTCATATGAATCTCGCAGTGTAAACTATATGGAGACGTGTTATTTGAAATCTATATATCATATATTTGATTTATGTTTGAACAAATCCCCCTTATTCACCAAAATCTAGATTTATGCTAAAAAAAAAAATACTTTCCGTATAGAGGTCACTCCCACGGTGACACGAAGTACTGCTTAAATCTTGATTATGAACTCTTAGGGACATGAGAAGCTTTTTCAACAGCAACATACTTAATTAATGGGTTACCCACACCGATACTCAAAGGTAAATCTCTTGTTCAAAAAATTTTCAACATTAAACTTGACTTTGCTAATCTCAGGGTGTTTTAGTGTGCATGCTTTCCATGCTTACATATCACGCCATGTACAATTCAATGAACATGAATTTCCATTTACCTCTGACCTACAGTTCTGACCCAACAAAAGCCCAATCAGTCAACCTGATAGCCTAACCCAACCTAATTTCCAGAAAATAATAAATCATATTCCACATCCAATTCAAAAAACCACAAGTAACCATATGGGCCAATCCCATGAGCTAGTCCCATAACAACCCAAACCTCTATCGTACCTATCTCTCAACCCTCAGCAAATGGACCCAACCCACGTATGATCAATTCATCCCCACCAAGCCCAAACCATAGTTGCCAACCCACTAGCCCATCCAACCAAATACCAAAAATCCCACCTACTCCTCAAAATAATGAATTCAACTCAGCCCAACCTCACCTGACGAAATGATAAGATCGTTGTCATCCTCTCCATCCAACTCTTTGCCATCACCGCTGACATCAAACCCTTCTTCTTCTCCTCTCTTACTAACCCATCTAATGATTACCAGAGTCAAAGCCATAATATTCAAACCTAAAATAAGGGTATCTCAATCACGAATTTATAGGTGTTAATGTTCTAAATTGAGTGTATCTTGTAGTTTGTAAAGACAAATTATATATCTAATAAAATAAGAGATACTTTATTCATGTTTAGACTGCATTAAATCAATCTAATAAACTAAGATCCAATGTGATTTTTTGAAACTTAAACATGTATGTGGAGACATACAGGTGGATCACATTTAAGTGATAACCTAAACGGTATGTAGTACATGAATAAGGTTTGGTACCTTATTTTGGTGACACTATGAATACTATGTACTTTATAGATGTTACAATTGTTGTAAAGTGCTACAAATGACCTAATCCTGATTGTTCATGTGGAGACATGTGAGCAGAGGTATTCTATACAAAGAAGTTTGTATAAGACCGAACAGTGAAATGAATAGTCTCTCTATATAACACCGTTGCTAGAAGAGACTACATTTCACTAGGATGACTATAGGTAACTTGACGTTAATCTTGAGTAAGTTGTGAAATCATGTTCATGAGGGCAATCCTTTGATTTTTATGGGCGAGAGTGGCCTTGTTAGTCGACTCAACAAACCTACCATTTTTTGGACTTGTCCGAGTAGGGAGCTGGGAACACAACTACACAAGATGGAAACTCCTCCTTTTCCGACTTTAGGAAAAGTAGATAAATTACTCCTTTAATAGCTGATTCAGATCTTGAACATTGAGACTTCAACCTCTCATTGGCCTGAGAGGTATTAGTTTACAGTTGTACTATAAACTGCTTGTTCATTAGAGGGATCAATGGCGTTTAAGGAATTAGATGTAACTGTAGGGTTAAAATGATATTTTGACCCAACTATAATTATGAGCAATTTGTGAAGGGTCGATTCACTATTGATTGGTTATATCCATGGACATAGAAATAAATCTATAATGTGAAGAGTGCAACTATAGATCTTTAGTGGAGTAACCAGTAGTTAATGAAAATTAATTAATTTAATTAAAGAGTTTAATTAATTAATCTTATATCATTTGAGCTTCTAATCTATAGATACATAAGGTCTCCCTTGTTTGTTCACTAAAGAATATATAAGAGCAATGGTTTCAAATCAATTGCATATTAATGGGATTAATATAATATGATTAATTATAGCTGTGATCTATAATTAAGAGAGAAAAAGATTTGAATAAAATTTAAATATTAAAGAGACACATACATATGAATAAATTTAAATATTAAAGAGATATATACATATGAATATATGATAATTATATGTTGATTAATTCTATATTAAATATGTTTAAGATAGTCGTTTAATTGATTAATTAATGGTTAATTAATTAATTAATTAATTAATTTTTGGAAAATGGAGATACTTAAATATGTGATGTTTATTTATTTATTAATTAATTATATATATTAAATTGGATTTAATATATATGGTTATTTAATTATTGAACTAATTAATTAAATAAAAGTTATTTATTTAAATTAGAACTAGGGTAGGAATAGGAAAGATTGGGAGAAGGGGGTCACCCATCCTCTCTATAAATAGATCTTCGTGGCCCATGTTTGTGACACTGTTGAATTGGGAATTCTGAATCCTAATCTCTTAATACTTCTCTTAAAATCTCTCTTATTTTCTCTACTACTTCTTCCTTTTCCAAGTATTGAAAACCACACATCTAATTCTTGGGATCCTAGATAATAATCAAGTTTCACTTACGGTGGTGTCCCTTGATCATTAAAGAGACGTTCCAGAGAAGACGTGGAGGGAATCATGAAGAATTTTAGAGTCTAGAAAGGTAAGTTTTAGCTCTTCCCTCTTTTCTTCTCTTAAATGCATGCTAATCTTGATTTTTTATCCATTTTGTTATTATTTTTACGCCATATTTTGTTTATGTAAAATCGAAAACAAAATTTCAAGTCGATCACACGCTTTTGCTTGAGATTTGATCCCTTCATAATTGATTGAACTCGAATAGAACCCACAAGAGTACAAGATGCCCTTGCAACACCAAAATGGAAGGCAACAATCGATGATGAGTACTTGGCTTAATCACTAATCAGACTTGGCAACTTGTACCTCCTTCATCTTCCTACAGCGCTGTGGGAAATAAATTGATCTTTTTGTCTCAAAAGAAACGTTGATGGATCGATATAGCGATATAAGGCCCAGTCTCTGGCCAAAGGGTTTCATAAAATCCGAGAGTCTATTTCTTTAAAATGTTCAGTCCAGGGGTCAAAGCATCGATAATCAGGGTAGTTCTAAGTCTGGCAATTTCAAAAGGATGGGCACTGAGGTAACTAGATTTCAACAATGCATTTTTTAATGAAAAATTAACAGAGGACATGTACATAAGCCAGCCACCGGGGTATATAGATGCAACTCGTCTGGAATATGTGTGCAAGCTGAACAAGGAAATCTACGGCCTCGAAAAAGCTCCACGTGCCTGGAATATTACATTGTATTCCATTGCAGACAGTATTAGTAACCTGGGGATTCACCAATTCTAGGTTAGACACATCTCTCTTCATATTTCGAACCAAGTCCTCTGCCATATTCTTACTGGTATATGTTAATGATGTCATAATAACTCAGAATGATCCTGTGCTAAGTGACAAATTGGTTTAAGCTTGGATAGCAAGTTTGCGTTGAAGGATTTCGAGAAATTATACTACTACCTGGGTATTCAAGTACGCTACCTTGAATCTGGGTTTCTGATAAATAAAGCCAAATATGTAGATGACTTATTGATTAAACTCAACATGTCTAATGTGAAACCAACTGCCTCTCCATGCATTCAAAACAAATATATGTTCAGCGTTGAGGGACAACTGCTTGAGGATCCATTTATTTATCGAAGCACCATCAGAGCACTTCAATACCTTACACATACAAGCCTAGACATCGCTTATGCTGTAAACCAATTAAGTTCATTCCTACGAAAACCTACGCAATTCACTGGCAGGCTGTAAAACAAGTTCTCGTTACATAAATGGCACAAAAAATTTTGGAATTCTGTTTCAACCCAATGTTGATTTACAAGTATTAGCGTTCTCTGACGCTAATTGAGCGTCAACCGTGGATGATCGAAAGTCAGTAACTGCGTATTGTGCATTTGTTGGAAACAATATAGTTTCGTGGTCGTCAAAGAAACAAACTATTGTGGCTTGTTCAAGTACAGAGCTCCTTCAACAACTACTTGGAGAAATGGGAATAAAATCCCTATTGAAACTTATTCTGTGGTGTGACAATCTAATAGTAGGGGCATTAATAGTCAATCTAGTATTCCCTACTAGAACGAAACATATAGAGTTTGATGTTCACTTCGTTCAGGATTAGGTGTTCAAGGGTACTATGGAAGTTCGATATATTCTCATAACAGATCAATTAGTAGATTGTCTAACAAAACCACTCAGTCATTCACAGTTTTATTCTCTTCGATATAAACTTGGTGTAGTTGAAGTACCTTCTAGTTGAGGGGGGTATTAGGGAGACAGACATGGTGGACCTAGTCAAAGAGTCAAATGCTACTAGCTCATTAAAACTACATGTCAGATGTGCCACAGAGGATACAAGAGTCGAGATTGAAGAATTGTGCCAAAACTACAATCTGTTAGGAAATTGTTAGGCAGGATTCTTCCTTCTCCACTAAATTTGTGCCATTTGTATATTAATTTCTTGTATTATACTCTCATCTATTCTCTTAAACCTTCACCCTAATTAGGGTTCAATGTGTATAAATGGTTGTAATGTCATTCAATTCAATATAGAAAGCAGGAAATTACTCCCTAAATCTTGTTCTCTTTGAAATCTTCACCAGGCTGAGACGGTCATGCTCGATGCAATGTACGGAGGCGAGCAACGTGGTCAACGTTGACGTGAAGCGGATGATCAGCGGTATGTGGAAGGGACGATGGTGGCTGACAACAGGTTGAGCGTGACAGCCAACACTCATTCGTGAAGAAGAAGAAGAAGATTCTATAAGGGGAGGGCGGGGAGGGTTATGCGTGAACTTCAAAGGAAAAGGATTTAAAAAAAAACCAGCTTTTTTTTTAATACAAATAATCACTCCCTCTCTTATTTGGGTCAAACCCTAGGTGAAGCCCAATCAATCCTAATTATGTTGACCCACTCTCTTCCTCAAAATTTCTCTAACAAAACCGTCCAGAAATAACAATTATGCCAACTCATGTGACATAGCCATAAATTTCAAAATCCCTCATTTACTCTAGTCTTATTCTTATTGATGAAACTACCTGTAATTATTGATATTTGTCAAGTACAACTGCCCTTCTAATTTTGTTCATATAGTTAACATAATCTCTATATTTTATTATTATTTTAGATTTTATTTAACAATTTTTCGAATTTATCTCACTTTAATAAAATATCCAGATTTTTCTACCAAATTTATATTTTAAATATTCATATATTATTAAAACTTCTGTTATCCATATATTTTATTCAAATCTCTATATTATTTTTCATAATTGCATGCATACATTTTTAATGAATTAGCTATATATTTCTCACATTTTTAATAAATTAGTTGTATATGTTATTTTTGATATTATTTTAACCTTTTGGGAAAAGAAATATTACCTCCTAAAAAATGGTCATGTCACAAGAATCCGTTGAATTGTTGCTCCATACATTGCCATCAATTTAGGTTTTCATGTGGTTTGCTATAATTTGATTTAAAATAAACCAATTTCTTCCTCATTTTTCCCTCTTTTGAAATTTAAATTTATTTTTAATATAAAAATTAGATTTTGATAACTACTCCACGAATTGATTTAAAATAAACCAATATTTTCCTCATTTTTCTCTTTGTTTTGATTTGATTTAACCAATTTTTGAAAATATTCAAAATTAATCAATATTTAATTTCTTTATCACCATTTGAATTTGAATTTATAATACATCTTTAGATTTTATATTATTTTATTTATTTTTTATTATTCTAAATTTGAATAATTTTTTTTTATTTTAATTAGGATTTTACGGAATATTTTATACGTATTATCATCTAATAAATTGTATATTTCATTTAAATTTGATCATTTTTTTGTATTTTTTAATGATCTTTTATTCATTATCATCTTATTATATTATTATATCATTAATTTGTCGTTTTTACAAGCAAATAAGTATTCACTTTTGCAATTCACTTTTACAATTATACTTTGTTTGTTATACCACTACAACGAGTTATACTTTTTCATAGACTTTTGTGGGTAATAAAGTTATAAATACAGTGTAATTGTTAAACTTATGAAAATGGAATTATGAATAATTGTAAATAAACGAACTTTATCAAATTTGATTTTATCCAACTAACTTTTGATTTGTTTATATGTTTATTACAAATTCAATTGTATCTTTTCGATGTTTTCAATTTTTCATATACAAACATGTAAAAATGGCTTGCTGAACCTAAAAAGAAACATATAAATGGGAATTAAATTTTAAATGTTTAAAACATGTGCGTGTGTATATATATTTTTTCAGTTTATTATTATTATTATTATTATTATTATCATCATAATTATTATTAGTTATTAAAAGAAGATAACAAAAAACCCTAAATCTTATCTTCTTCATCTTCTTCACTTAGCTGCGCCCAAAATCTCATTTTCTCCTTTGCAGTCTCATGTCGATCGTTGGTTCAACAACTCTTTCTTAAATTCCATCATCTTGGCTAGCTTTTAACGACCACCTTCACCAGGTTACGACCTTTTTTTGCTTCCACTCATGTTTTTTGCTTTTGTTTCTACTTTGAACATCAGTTTCAACAATGACATTTTGGGATTGATAGTGTTTAAAGTTGGCTTTCAAGATCCAATAAGCAAAATGGTCACATGGAATGAAGACGAAACTCCCTACAACTAGTTTGGTGTCAAACGCACTTCCAATTGTCACATCAATCATACTTCCAACAGTCACATCAATCATACTACCAATTGTCACATCATCATGAAGTTGCAATTTCTTCGCATATTCACTTGCCGACAACAACTTTACTAGTAAAATCAACTTTGCTCTTTCTCACCTTAGAAGAAGTCAACTATTATATACAACTATAAATTTCTAATGACCCTCGCTCGTCATCTTCCCTAGATCATATTGGGTGATTTTTAATTTTGCTTCTGGAATGTTTAGATACTATATATTTGTGGTTCTAGAATATCTAGGTAGTGTATTTGTGATATTCACGTTATTTTTGAAGCAGTGTATCTCTGCATTTTCATTTGTACTCAATTTTGTTGTTTTAAGGTAGTTTTGTCATTTACTAATTAGTAATTTTTATTATATAAATTCGTTTTGCTATTTTTATAATTTTGAATTTTTTTTTGTCATTCTTTCAAATGAAACTTTAAAATTTGTTGTTTCTCTTGTTAGCCATTTAATTTGCTTGCTTCGGTTGTGACCTTGCCCACTTTACAAATTGAGTTTGCTTATTTATTTATTTATTTTTACTTTTTAAAATTGTTTTTAATCTTAAACTTCTCATTTGTTCCTTTCTTTTCATTATTTTAAGATTATTTTTTATTTAAAGATGCGTATAAATTGTTAAAAATATTAGAGTAAAATATATACATATGGTCATTTTTTTAGTCTTTGTATTAAACAAATAGTTAAAATAGATAATAAATTATTATAAAACAATAATTGATTGATTACATTATAAATTTAGTCTCTAAACTTTAATTTCGTATTTTTTTAATAAATTTTTTAATCTTCAATTTTGTATCAAATAGATTCCTAAATTTTAAATATGTCTAAAAATCCTTGTCTTATACTTTTCGTTTTTTAATTTTAAAAATTTCAATACGTCTCTAATTTAAAATTGACTCTAAACTTTCAATTGTGTGTCTCAACATCCGTGAATGTTGAAAAATATCAATTAATCCTAAGACCTATAAGATAAATTGACAACTGAAGGTTCTAATATTGGACAAAAAAATTGAAAGCTTTAAATTCTATTAGATATATTTTTAAATTCATTTTCTTAAGTTTGGGACCAAATAAACACGAACCCGAAAATTTAGGACATATTTGATAACGTTTATGTTTTCTGTTTCCTTATTCCTGTTTCCCGTTTCTTGTTTCTTGTTTCCTACTTTTCAGAACAAGAAACAAAAATATATTTGATAACTATTATTGTTACTTGTTCTTGAAAAAATAAAAAAAATAGGAAACATGTTTGAAAAAAATATGTCATATATTAAATATCAAAAAAGAAATCATCAAAAGTTTATATCATTTGTTACACATAAATCTTGATGCACAACTAAAAACAATAACAAAATTGCACCTATCCTTCAAATGTTGTCCAAATTTGATCAACAATGTTATCTCTCACTCGAGCCATTTATAAATTATTTCAACTAAAAACAATAGCAATGTCTTAAATTGTTTTAACTCATATCTAACTCAATCATATGACTACAAATTGTATAGCAAACTCTACACATCTTCAGTGATCATTGATTCATTTCAAAAGTAATTGAATGGATTATCTTGGTGATCATTTAATCTAATATAATAGTGAATCGTGCAACATGTTATTAGTATAATTTTTGTATGTTGAGTGGATAAGGAGACATTTATTGATAAGATTTGATCGAATATGTTATAAGAAAATATTAAAATGAAACGAAATGAATATTTTATGAAAAAACTTTATATGTGGTAAAATTGTAACTAGTTTTTAAATACAAGAACAATTAAAATTGAATTTAAAATAATATATAAATATACCTATTGCAAAATTTTAAAATGAAAAATTAAAAAAATAATTTACATAATAAAAATTTGAAAACTGAAAATTAAAATGATATACAAAGAGTTCTTTTAAAAAATTCAAAATTTTAAAATTAAATATATATATTAAGAAATACAAGTAAGGAAAATTAAAAAAATAATAATAAATAAATAAATNATAAATAAAATCCCCCCGTGGGAGTTGAAACCACGACCCATGAGGAGGAATCTTGGGTATTGAGATAAGCATTTCTACCAATAGGACATAAGGTGTTATTGGGTAATTAGGAAAAAAAAAACCGAATTGTAAGGACTACTTTTTATAGTTCCTCAAAATTTATCCATATTTTAAAATAATTTATCCAAATTTAGAAATAAGAAGCGAGAACGATTATCAAACAAGTCCGTTTATTAAAAAATGAAAAATAAAAACAGATAACAAAAAATAAAATATCATTATCAAATCGTCCTAAACTTAAACTTTAATTTAATTTAATCAATATTATTTCATTTGAATATTGGATCAATCCATCAAAAAGGTACATGTTTTAAAATTGTGTCCTTTGTGACATAATTCGTGTGTTACAAATTTACCCAAATATATCATTACATTTTTTTTTTTTTTTTTCATTTTATTCTCTCTTGAGCACTCTCACATACGTGAAATTTTTCTATTCTACTTTTTTAAAATCAAGAAGCATAAAGTATCAAATTATCTAAAGTAGACCTTTTATTTCTGTTCAATTTCACTAATTCACCAACTAACTTTGTCAAAGTAAATATAGATAAACTTCTAAGTCATCTTTTCAGCTTTGGAAGTAGTCATCGCTTTCGATTTTTCTACTCTAGTTATATTTTCCTTTTTTATGCTATTTTTTTTCTCTATTCCTACTCTTTTGAAGTCTAGAAAAAGATATCAACGAGACATTAGATATTCACATCTATCTCTTTTTTATCGAAAATATTGATTGGCTATTTTTATGCTTTTAATTTGTAGTTTTTCACTTTTAAATTTTTGTAAATGGGTCACTGAGTTTAGACTATGAAGCATAGATACGACTACACGATATGGATACGATTGGATACGACGATTCATCAATTTCTAAAAAACTAAGATACAGATACGTCTAAGGATGCGCCATTTTTTAATATATTTTTTTAATATATATGTATTTCTAAAAAAATGAGAATACTGATACGTTGAAGATATAGATAAATTTAGTATACAAGTTAATAATAATAGCACAAAATAGAATATAAACACTGAAATATAATAAAAAAAACAACATCTAAGATTGGAATACAATAGTTAATAAAATGCAATAGAAAAGTGACTCATATTGCAAAGAAGAAGAAGATTAGAGGGAGAAGTATGATAAATGAAGAATTTATTGTTGAAGATATCCAAATGGTTTATATTTTCAAATAGTTTATATTTTGGTGGACTTGTGGGGATTCAAATGTGAAGATAAAGATTGGATGATTCTAGTCTAGGATTCGGTCCGTTATTTATTTATTTTTCTTTTAGTTTTGGACTCGAGTAGTGAGCTTTTTAAATAGGTTGCTTAATCTTAAAAAAAAGTACGTCAAATCGCGTGTCAGATACTGGAAGTATCGATATTCAATACGTGTATGATACTGATTCTTTGTCTCACATGAAATATATGTGCTTCATAGAATTTAGGGGTTTATAATAATCAATTATTTTTTACAATTTTTCTTTTTTAAAAGTACACACCAATTCATCCCTGTCAAATTTGATTAATAGAATAATATCCTAAAGTTGATATCTTCTTAGAAAAAAATAATACTTGTTGGTAATAAAGTCTAAAATAAAGTAGAATATCATTGCAAATTTACAAAAGAATACATTTTTAGGGGTTTGTCTAAAAAAACTTAGTTTAAATTAAAATTTGAAAAAAAAATAAATTAGGAGAATAATCCAATCATCTCGTTGATAAAATTAAAACAAAAAATGAATTAAGAAAGAATTATTACAAAATTTTATAAAAAAAGTAGAAAAAATAATATTTTAATTTAAAATAATGTTTGAAATGAAAATGATAATTACATCCTCCATATCAAATTATAAAGATTTTTTTAACTACATGGAAAATATCACAAAATGAAAAATAATACTTTAACGTCTATTAAAATTTTAAATTATAGAATAACCAAATCATCTCATTTAAAATAAATAAATAAAAATTATAAAGTAAGGGAGTGTTATCACAAAATTTTTTAAAAATAGAAAAATATCTTGATTTAATTTAGAATTTAAACAAATTAGGTAATCAAATCTTTTTCTAACGATAAGAGAGGATTATCATGAAGTTGTTTTTATTTTTATTTTTATTTTTTAATATTGATTTAAATCAAAATATAAAATTAAGAAGATCATCAAATCTCGAAATAAAAAATAATTAAGTGATGATCATCACACTTTTTTTTTTGAGAAAATAGAAATTAATTTTTTTTTGTCTAAATCAAAATTAAAATTAAGAAATAGTCTAATCATCCAAATAAAAACAAAATAATTCTTTTTAGCAGGATTACCACATAATTTTAGAAAATTTGTATTTCTTTATTATTTTTTTCCAAAATCATAGAATTTAATTTATTAATATATATTTTTTATTTAATCAGTTAACTTGAGTTTTGGTAAATATTGTGTTTGAAATAACAATCTATACTTTATTATCATGACACATTTTTAAAATTAAAATTTATCCATAATTTTACCTAATTGGTTAACATCTATAATAAGTAAATTTCAACAACTCTAGAAACTTTAAAGTCAAAGTAATCAAAGTAATGAACACAAAAATTACAATTTCGTAAAAGAAAATAAATAGATAACCAATATATTTTCTCGATAGAGTAAACAATTACATTTTTCTTAAATTATTCATATATTTATTTTATTTAACCATTAATAATATACAAATATTTTTCATCAAAATCACCTTAAGTGTGTATTTTTAATGTTATGAAACATGCCGTTCACATAGTATTTAACTTTTTTTTTTTGGAAAATAAGAATAAATTAATTCAATTCAAAATCTTTATCAAATATTAAAAATCTATTTATGATACAAATAATTATTAAATAATTATGAACCATTAAAAAACATTAATATAAATCAAATTGAATTCACCGAAAAGTAAAAGGACATAAAATAAAATATATCTTTTAAAAGAATTAGAATGTGTTCCCTTTTCTTTACATTGCATAGCTACACAAAAGGAATATAAACTTCAAATCAATAAAATTTTGGTGATGTAAGGGCTGCATATCTTTTGCTTTTTCATCAGATTTACCTTTTTTTTTTTTTTTTTTAATTTCATATATTGAACAAAACAAAGAAATTAGATTTCCATGAAACATTCATCAATTAACATTTCAATTTTTAGGATAAAATGATATAAGGGAAAAAAAGACTATTTAATTAATTCGTATAGTATAAAAATAGTTGAAACCTTTAACCTTTTGATATGCTTATGAGATTAAAAGATAGGGTTCGGGTGGTCGAAAGAAAAGGTTTGCACAACTGGAAAGAATAGCCTGCCACTAATAGTACTACCACATCAAGTAGCGAGCACATATGGCAACCATTTGCAAAGAATAGCCTGCCACTGATAGTACTACCACATCAAGTAGCGAGCACATATGGAAACCATTTGGTTTAAGGTTTTACTTTATGCTGACAGACAAAGGATATGCCTGGAAATAAAGATGTATGAGAATAGTAGTGTTAGAAATTGTAGATGATTGTGTTTAGTTCTACTAGAGAATTTAGCAAAGAATGAAATTTTGGAAGATGGTTGTAAACACTCAATATATGTCTCACACAACGTCCTAGACATTCATAGACAACAGCAAAAGTAACGTAAAGCAAATTAAAACAAACACACCAAGATTGTTAATCCATTTTGGTGATAAACCATTTACATCTGCAAGACAGTATGCTTAAGAAAGATAATCTACTAATGTAAGAAAGTCAAGCAATTACAATGTTGTACTTATCTGTAAAATAACAATATTACAGTGACACACATTCAACCTGGCTCTGTTGAACACTTAGACTATCCCTAGATGTAAGACTCCCTCTCTTGAACTTAGGCTCCCCCTAAGTATATGAACATTAGTGAAGAAACACTTAGTTCCCCCTAAGTGAATGAGACTCCCTCTCACGTGATGATATCTTTCTTGGTACTTGTAAACTCCCTTTATAAGAGAATTGAGGTACCCCAAAGTAATAAGAACTCCCTTCTTGATGCAAAGTAACTTAGGCTTCTCCTAAGGCTTGAGAAAACCTTCTCAATGAACGGAGTCTTAGACTCCCTCTAAAACCAAACAATCTTTGTGAGCAGTGATGAGAATTAAAGAAGAACATACTACAACAATGCAACATAGAAAACTTCATCTTCATGCAAAAGAGAAAAAACTCTTACAAAATAAGGATCACACACAATATGCTCAAACAATGAATGAAGCGAAAACCCTAGCAAACGATCTTCAAATAGCACAACAGGAACAAAGAAAATAATTCCACATAAAATTGTCAGCCCATCAGAAAGGAAAATATTTCATAAGAAATATTCTATAAGATATGTTAAATAAGGAAAGAAATATTCTGCAGAATCAGCAACTGAAAAGACAACTTCTGAGACAAGATCTATCAGGGACAAGAGAGGAGACAACTCCAGAAAGCTCGAGAAAATAAAGTTAGGGAACTTAAACAAATATATTTAAACAATATTATATTTCTAACAAACTCCCCCTTTGGCTAGGATATATTTTGTTTAAGACATAACAAAACCAACACCACAACCCATAACATCAATATGAAGGCATAAAAATTCAATTCAAATATGATAATCCTTTAAAGAAAATAAAGTTCAAAAGAACAATCAGATATCCTGCACAACAACAAATCAATCCAACAAAACAAATCAACCCCAGCCAAGATCAACAACCTAAAAGCAATAGCCCAAAACAAAAACCAACTCCCTCTCTATCTTAAAGAAAAGATATCAAGAAGAAGGCCTAGCCTGATTCAGATCAACAATAGCCCGTCGCATATAGACAACAAAGTAGTAAGCTCACGCCTGTGATCTGAAGCACAATCAATAACATCCTTAAGCATCATAACCTCTACTGAAAGGGAATGAATGAGACGGAGACCAAAGGAAGACTTTACAAAATTTGGGAGTTTCTTCTACAGTACCAAGAGAAGGCAGAGCAATATCTGGAACATGATAACCTTGAAACAGTTTATAGTTGAAATATAATAAACCAGGATTCGGACAGAAGAATTCCACAAATTAGACGAGGATATTAAAGGAACCAATTAAAGTTCAGAATGGAAGCGAGGATCGGTCTCAAATCCCAATTTTTACAGAATGTGAATTTTACATAAACAAAACAGAAACATTATGCATCAAAATAAAACTTTAGAGCATGCTAATTATGAAAAAGAGAAAAGAGATAAGGAGACTTACTCTTGAAGATCTATATTTTTATATGATTCCTCCTCTCCAAAAGGTCACAAACTCGAAACCCTAATTTTGCCACTACCACGAAGGATTCCTCTATATTCTCGAGGATGAGAATCCAAGGAGTTGTGGGCTCTTGTATTTTGGAAGAGAGGGAAATGGATTCAGATGAGAATTAAGAAGGTGAGATTCTAAGAACTTTTCTAAGAGAAATTTTTCTGTGTTCTTCTCTGTCAAACTCCAGAGTGAAGAAGAAGGTGATAACCATCCACTCTGCACACCCCTCACTCTTGCACGTTGTAAAGAGAGAGAGTTACAACTCCCTCCCAAAATAATTTTCAAAAATAAAATAAATAAAAATAAAATTTATTTTAATAAAATAATAATATATGTTTATATGATAATCACTTTATCATATAATATATATTAAACTATATGTCTGTCTCTTATACACATCTAGATGTGTATAAGAGACAGACCTATAGTTTTTATATTGTATCAAATACAATATAACCTATGATTTTTAATTCTCTCATTAATGCATAGTATTTAATATAAATCTCATTTTTACTAAGTTTAATTATATAAATTCAATTCACATAATTAATATTTGAATTATATTTATATATTTATTTTCTCTCAAATAAACGTTATATTATAATGTATCACATACATTATAGTAATGATATCATATATAATTAAATTAAATTAAATATATCACATATAATTATTTTTCTCAATTAATTTGAACAATTAAAATTAATTCAAAATTGATTCTCATTTAATCCCGGTTGAACTATAGAGGGGACTTCATGAACCTGTAGATCGAAGCTCCAATGGTACTTGAATAATTAATTAAACTCATTTAATTAGATTATTCAACCTCCATTAACTATCGGGCACTCCATTAAAGTCCGATAGTTGCATTTTTTGCATTACAGATATATTTCTGTATCCATTGGATATAACCAGTCAACAGTGCGATGGTCCTTCACAAATTGCTCGTAAGTACAGTTTGGCCAATATTACCATTTTATCTTTGTAGTTACATCTAACTTCTTAAGTACCACTGATCCCTCTAATGAAAATAAGTCAGTCCAACTATGACTAAACCTCTCTCAGACCAGAAGTGAGTGTGGCACCACATTGTTCAAGCCTCGAAATTAGCCCTTAAGAGAACAATTTATCTACTTTCCCCGACGTTGGGGAAGAAGTGAATTCCGACTTATTGAGTCGGCGATTTGGCCACTCTCACCCATACAAATCAAAGGACCATTTTCAGAGGCAGGAGTTCACAACTCACTCACGATTCAGGTCAAGTCTCCTATGGTCATCCTAGTGAAATGTAAGCCTTTTCTATCAACGTGTTATATAGTGAGACTAGTCATTTTATAGTTCAGTCTTATAAAAACTCTTTGTATAGAACACCCTCTCACATGTCTCTGCATGAATGATCTAGATCATATAATTTATAGCACTTTACAACAATTGTAACATCTACAAAGCAAACCATATTCGTGGTGTCACCAGAATAAGGTACGCAGACTTATCCATCTACTACGGACCGTTTAGGTTGTCTCTTAAACATGATCCTCTGTATGTCTTTACATACATGTTTAAGTTACATAAGACAACTTTGGATCATACTTTATTGATTTTTTGGGTTAATTCTACTAAATGTCAAATAAAATGCCTAAGATTTTATTAAATAAATAAATCGTTTGTACATTACGATTACAAACTACAGAACCTAGAGATATAAGGCATCAACCCCAACGAAAACAATATTCCTTAATGGTGATTTAGAAGACGAGATTTATATGATACAGCCTGAAGGCTTTACAGTTGTCGGTCAAGAAAATAAAGTATGTAAACTTAAAAGATCTCTTTATGGTCTTAAGCAAGCTCCGAAACAATGGTATGAAAATTCAATAGTACTTTAATAAATAATGGGTTTTATAAGGTGAACTCCTCTGA
Source organism: Benincasa hispida (assembly GCF_009727055.1). NCBI lineage: Eukaryota > Viridiplantae > Streptophyta > Magnoliopsida > Cucurbitales > Cucurbitaceae > Benincasa > Benincasa hispida. Next base: position 31,664,000 of record NC_052356.1, read on the forward strand.
TACGTGTGTTTATTCAAAGTTGTTTGGAGTCGAGTGTGTGAATATGTTTGAATGTTGATGATATGATCATCTTTAGAACAAACATAGAGGCAATATGTAATACCAAGTTGTTATTATTTTCACATTTTGAAATGAAAGATTTAGGGGAAGCTGACGTAATACTTGGTGTTAAAATAAGAAAATTGAAAATGGATTTTATCTGTGTCAATCACACTACACTGAAAAATTATTAAAGAGATTTGACTGTTTTGATGATCCTTTTGTAAGAACTCTTTATGATGCTAGTGTAAATCTTAAGAAAAATAAAAGAGATAATGTGTCTTAGTCTGAATAGGCAAAGATCGTAGGTAGTGTTATGTTTCTAATGAACTATACTAGACCTGATATTGCATCTATTGTGAGTAGATTGAATAGATATACACATAATCCAGATAAGGATCATTCGGGTGCTCTTCGTCGTCTGTTGAGAAGGCATAATAAACTATTGTTTGCATTTCAACAAATTCCCTGTTTTATTAAAAGGTTATTGTGATGCAAATTAAGTAACTGATAATGACGAGGTCAGTTCTACTAGTGGATATGTATTTTTCCTCGGAGGAAGAGCAATATCGTGGAAGTCTATAAAACAGACTTACATAGCTAGATCCACCGTGGAATCTGAATTTATTACTCTACAATTAGTAGGAGAAGAGGTCGAGTGGCTTAAAAGCCTGCTAGGCGATGTACCATTATGGGGGGCATCAGTACCAATCTTTGTACACTATGATTCTCCGACTACCATATGTATTACCAAGAATAGTATATATAATGGCACAAGGAGACATATATGTCTTAGACATGGAGTCATGAAACAATTACTAAAGGGAGGAATTATTTCCTTGGAATATGTGAGGTATGAAAAAAATATGGTTGATCCTTTAACCAAAAGCCTAACAAGGAAAATAATTTTAAAATCCTCAGTGAACATGGGGCTTAAACCTTATAGTGATTCATAACCCTTTGTTTGGGTGGTCTATTGCGGTAGACTTGATGGTCCATAGCCCTTTATATGGGTAATCTATTGCGATAGACTTGATGATCCATAACCCGTTGTGTGGGTGGTCCTAGGATGGATTTGATGGATAATACTAAAACTTTTTAATGATCTGTAGACCTTTCTTTTGGTGGTCATGATATGGACTTGATGGATAATGATGAAATCTTCGTAGCTCAGTATTTGAGTTGTTTGTCTTTGACATACTTAATGAAGATGGTTCTAAAACGGGCTAGATGACGAAGTCTTCATAGCTCAAATTTGAGTGGTTTGTTTCTACCAAACTTGATGAAGCATCTAACGGGATAGTGAAGGTATGGCCGCCTTCTATGAAAGAGTTTAAAGGTCTCTTTCTAGAGCTTTTTACAATGACTTAAGGTTTATGTGCATGGTCATAATAAACACACTCTATATCGTCGAATCAAGAAAAGGACTAGGAGTAAAACGTGTTGTGAGGGTCTTAACCAGTGTTATTAAAAGTTCAAGAGGTAACTCACTATCTCTAACAAGATTGTTGCCCTATACAAATTGTTAGATATTGATGTTTAAGTTTGATCTCCTTTCTTTGTTCAGACAACTTTTTCAAATTTTTTTGTTTTTTGTTTTACTTGTTAACTTTGTTGTAATGGTAATTTATAAAGGATTACCATAAATGACTTCTGAGCTTAGGTCCATAGTAAAAGTTAAAAGAATGGGAAAGTTTTGTCCTACATTGGAAAATTTAGCAATGCCTAAAGGGTATAAATACCAAGGCATGCTAGATATGAGTCCAAAGTGTATTAGTGATGATTATAACCCTTTCACCACACACGCATGTTGTTGCCATCCGTCCGGTCGAACGAGAGGGTGGCTTTAAGCTCAGGGAACCATGCTTGTGTGAAAAAAAAAACTAGATTTTTATTACTTATCCGTTTAATTTTTTTTAACCAGATTTATTGAGAAATTAAATTTTTAAATATTAAATAAGTTTTATTTATTTTACCTGTATATGATCGTTTTCTCTTCTCCAGACCCCAGTCGTTTTGATTCTTCCTCTTCTTAACACGTTCATCAAATTTGAGAGAGACAAATCTGTATGACTTTCTTTTACCGATATTATTCTCATCTATTTTAAGCAACTTTTCTTCCGATTCGAGTCCATTTTCCTGTGAGTGCACACCTAAAATTGGAGACTGTGTTAACCTTCTGGAGCAAACGACATAGCTATTAGCACCAAGGTCATGCCGTAATTGCTTCAAGGGTAGTGGCTCCTCCACGACGCAACAACTCTTCATGACATTATTCTAACATGATTCCCACCTTTAACAGCTCTTTAAGCTCTCAATCTCTCTAAATGTAATGCCAACAAATCTTGGATTTGGATGTGATGCCCTTTCTTACACTAACGATTTGAGTTAAATAGAAAATGAGTCGTGAGCATTGCAATACTATTAGGAGCTTTTCATCGTTGTCCATTATTCTTCCAAGTGTCCCACAACATCGAGGTAATTTTGAAGCATCCTAACATTTGTTTTTAAGTCTTGACGCTACTGGAGAGCATCGAGGATACAAACTCTATATATTGTAGCATTGTCAAATGTCATTGGTAGCATTGTGTCGATACATCTCTAGTAGAGCATTGCGACGTTTAGTGGAAGCGTTGTGATGCTCTCTTCTTAGCTTTTTGGGCTATCATATTTTTCTCCTCTTTCTTTTTCTCTTATAAAAGAAGAAACCAATATTAAATGAGTTTAATTTGTTTTACCCATATAAGACAATTTTCTCTTCTCTAAATCCTAGTCGTGTCCATTTTTCTTCTTTTTAACACGTTCATCAGATCTGAGAGAAAGCCAGATCTATATGCATTCCTTTTGCCGATATTATTCTCATCTGTTCTGAGCAACTTTTCGTCTTATTCTAGTCCATTTTCCTGCGAGTGCACACATGAAATTAGAGGTTATGTTAACCTTGGGGAGAAACTAGCATAGCTATTAGCACCGAGGTCACACCGTGATATTTTTTAGGGCAGTGGTTCCTCCACGACGCAACACCTGTTCTAACATGATTCCCATCTTTAGTAGCTCTTTAAGCTCCCAATCTCTCTAAGTGCAATGTTCAATAAATCATAGATTTGGATGTGATGCCCTTTCTTACACTAACAAGTTGAGTTAAATAGAAAATAAATCGTGAGCATTGCAACACTATTAGGAGCTTTTCATCGTTGTCCATTACTCTTCCAAGTGTCCCACAACATTGAGGTAATTTTGAAGCATCCTAACATTTATTTTTTTGGAAATTCTTGACGCTATTGGAGAGCATCAAGGATACAAGCTCTATATATTGTAGCGTTGTCAAATGTCATTGGTAGCATTGTGACAATACCTCTCTAGTAGAGCGTTGTGACGTTTAGTGGACGCATTGTGATGCCCTCTCCTTAGATTTTTGGACTAGCTTATTTTTTCTTCCTTTTTTCTCTTCTCTTATAAAAGAAGAAACCAATATTAAATCAGTTTTATTCATTAAATATTAAATAAGGTTTACTTATTTTATCCGTATATGACCATTTTCTCTTCTCCAAACCCTAGCCATTTCCATTCTTTTTCTTTTTAACACGTTCATCAGATCTGAGAGAAAGACAAATTTGTATGCATTTCTTTCGCCGATATTATTCTCATTTGTTCTGAGCAACTTTTCTTCCAATTCTAAGAAGGAACTCTTATCAAAGAGTACCTATTAGCGAAAACAAGATCGTTCCAAATCCATTGTGGTAGAAAAACAAGCATTCACAAACATACATACAAGTTATGTATTTCAGAATAAATTACTGTGTGCTTTCAACAAACAAATACAAAGAAACGAGAGACTCACCTTTGAAGAACTCTTCTTTTGATTATCTATCGCTCTCTCTTGGAACAGCACCTCTCGCTGTCGCTGTGATCACTAAGCAATTCGTCTACCTAAATCTCTCCTTATCACTCAACACTGGACGGTCTTTTATACGAACAAGTAGCAACTTGGACACCACCACTCAGTGACCATGATATCCTCGGAGTGAGAATCCAAGAGGTGTGGGCTCTTTTGAACTTGGTAAAGGGAAGGAGGATACACAATTGTATTTAACGACCAAGAAAGTGGGAGAGTTTAAAGTCTATCGTATAGACTGGTGCTTGATCGTTTAGTAAAAGGTATACGATCGTTTAATAAAATAGGTTGATTGTTTAGGTAATCTCGCTCAGGCTCACGATCGCTTAGTAAAAGCTGCACGATCATTTATGAAACTGTGCGTGTACACGATCGTTAGGAAACACTTGAGGCTGTCATGTAGGCTCTCGTTAGCTAAATGATGGGCAGTGTACTACTTATCAAGCGATACCACGATTCTTCAGCAAAATGAAAACTATTTTCATTTTATCCTTCAGTTATGAAAACTAAATGGAACCTCCCACTTTCACGCACGGTTATGGAGAAAACCACCAACAATTATCTCATAATTGTTTGAATTATAAATAAATATAATAACAAACTTATCATATTATATTTATAACCTATAGTTTTAATATCACATCATATGCAACATTTAAACCATAGTTCTTTTCTTCTTTACTTCGTATAAATCAAATTTATATCCATTTTCTCCAATTAATGTATCTCATACATCATGTCAACTATATCATATATAATTGAACTAATTTAATCATATCATATATAATAAAACTCTCTCTTGTTAATTTGAACACTTCAAACTGATCCAAAAACTGATTCTTAACTTGAATCCATTGAGCTACCAAGGGGACCTTATGGATCTGTAGCTTGAAATTCCAACGGTACGTGAATAAC
>NC_052356.1:31670668-31716647 GCF_009727055.1 Benincasa hispida
AGTTCGATAAGGAAGAGTAACTCATCATCGACCGAACCATGTCCAACAAGGTTTTGTTTCTCCTCTCCACTACACCATTTTTCTGAGGTGTACCCGACGCTAAGAGTTGGGAAACGATTCCATGTTCTATCATATAGTTCTGGAACTCCAAATCAAAAACTCTCCACTTCAATCCGATTGAAGTGTTTTAATCTGTCTATCCAATGCATTTTCAACTTCAGCCTTGAACTCTCTAAACTTTTCGAAGTATTTAGACTTCCGTTGTATCAAATAAACATACACATACCAAGAGTAATTATAAGTAGAAGTGATGAAATACTCATAGTGTCCCTTGGCTAGCACATTCATCGGACGATAAAGGTTAGAATGCACTAACTCTAGAGGCTCTTTGGCTCAATAACCTTTTCCAGTAAAAGGTCTTTTAGTCATCTTGCCCTCAAGGCAAGATTCGCACACCGGTAAAGAATTTTCCCCTAACTCGCTTAGAAGTCCATTTTTCACAAACCTTTCAAACCTATTGAGATTGATGTGCCGTAATCGAAGGTGCTAGAGTTAGCATTTTTCTTAGTAGAAACCTTTTGTCGTTTATTTTGAGTTACGATAGTTTTAAACATCTCTATGTTATGGAGGAAATTCGTTGTTAACAACCTTAGCCCATACAAGCTATTTTCCAGTTTTGCTAAGTAGATCTCAACTTCATCTTTATGAATAAACACTTTATTCAATTCAAAATTAAGAGTATATTTACACTGAATCAGATACTTTATAGAAATCAAGTTCTGCTTTAACTCGGGAACTACATAAACATCATTCAAAATGATAAACTTCTTTTGTGAAGTCAACTGGAGCCCTCCCACTGCCACAACTGAGACGAAATGCCCAGTGTCTACTCGAATCGTCATCTCTCCAGCCTCAAGCTGTCGTCAGGATCTAATCCCCTGAAAAGAAGAACAAAAATGATTAGTGGACCCAAAGTCAATAATCTAGGCAGAATCATCATTCTCCACTAAAAAAGTTTCCAAAAATAGTAAATCATATTTACCTTATTTTTCCTTGACCTTAGCCTTCCTCTTCTTCTTGATCCAGCAAGGACCGACCATTCTGCTTCCAGTGCAATCGTGGTTGCAATGGAAATACTTCCCTTTGTCAACAGGCGCTGGTCGCCAACCTCGCTGGGCTATGGGCTGTGGGTTAGCAGGTGCTTTCCCCTTCCCCTTACAACCTTTATTCTTCTTCCACTTGGAACTGTTAGAAGTAGGAGGTGCAGACTTCATTCCTGAGTCAAACCTTTAAAGAACTTCCTTAATGACGAGGAAACATTTGTCTCACCAACCTTCTTCTCCTTACTTTTCAACAAGGAATGGAATGTCTGCAACTCGTTGTCGAGAGTTGTAAGGGTATAGTCCACTTTGTTCAGAATAGCATTATTGGCAAAAGGAAGGAAGCTATCCGTCAACGAGTGCAGGATTATGCTAATCTAGCTACCCTCGTCGATGTGTGACCCATTCATCTTTGCCACATTGAAGTGGACCATCATATTCAGTACACGTTCACGAACAGAGGGGTCTTCCTCCATTTTGGAGTTGAAGATTCATTTGAGAGCTTCATGCTTGAGCTGTCCAGACGGTTGTCCAAACATTCCCTGCAAGGACTCCATGATCTCATGTGCTAAAGCCATAGGCTCTTGCTTCTTGGCCAATAAGCTTGGACCTTCTCGTTCCCCCGTGTCCAACACTCATAAGCCTTCCAAACATTTTGAGTGGCATTCTGAGGTGGGAATAGGAGGACACTCCTTTGTAAGGACAAACCTCAGGTCATCAATGATTAAAATTGTTGTGATCGTGTGTTTTCAACTAGCATAGTTTTCGCCAGTCAATTTTTCGGCACTTAAAAGAGATAATGTGGCTGAAGCCATACTAACGTTGCTGAAAATAGAACAAACTTAATGAGTCTATGCAATACCACATTTTAACACTAATTTTAGTTTTAGAAAAATAGTTTCCATGTACCCTAAGTGAAAAAATATCTATTTCGCAATGATGCCCCAGCGAGGCAGAACAAACGTCACCGATGGGTGATCAGATGCCCTTCACTGGGATGAGACACTCTCAAACATTAGGTAGAAATAACTATTGTAACTGAGGCAGAACAAACGTCACCGATGGGGTGATCAGATGCCCTTCACTGGGATGAGACACTCTCAAACATTAGGTAGAAATAACTATTGTAACTAACCTTAACAGTCACCATTTTTTGGTCTAGAACTGTTAACCCTTAACAATTTCGTGCAAGCATAACCCCTCATTCAGCCCTAGAGTCCTGCCCTAATGTGCCCACTATAGGGAAAAATCAGATTAGGACAAGAAACTAAAGTGACCTTATCCTATACAGGATATAAGATAAAGAGTCGTGCAAAACTACCATCCTATAGGGGGACACTCCCAGGGTGCCTTGAGGTGATACACAGAAACGTTATCCAACCTAATGAGAGAGACTGTAGGATATGTTGTTGCACGTCCCGCTCCCACTTACTATGAACATTCTCTCGATTCACCTTGATATTGACCTACCCAAAGACCATCCTTTAGGGGGACACTTCTAGGGTGCCACAAGACTGGGGATAGATCTCTCGCTCTCGTTTGGAACAGCACCTCTCGCTCTCGTTGTGATCGCTAAGACAATCGTCTACCCAAATCTCTCACTATCACTTAACACCGAACGGTCTTTTACACGAATATGCAACAACTTAGACACCACCACTCAATGACCTTGGTATTCTCGGAGTGAGAATCCAGGAGGTGTGGGCTCTGTTGGATTTGGTAGAGGGAAGGAGGAAATACGATTGCCACTCAATGACCTTGATATTCTCACACTGATTGCCAATTTTCGAAATTTTTTTTGCCAAATGAAACAAATTTTCATTTTATTCATCGGTTACCATAACCGAATGCGGCTACTCCCACTAATGCATGATTGAGGAGAATAATTCAGCCAATTATCTCATAATTAACCAATTTAATAATAAATGAATATAATCATATTATATTCTTACCCTATAGTTTGATATCATATATCTACTATAATAATTTCTCCGCCACTTGATATAAATCATATTTATTTCTAATTTCCTCCAAAATAATGTATCACATTCATTTAGTCAATTATATCATATATAATTAACCACTCCAATTATATCATATATAATCGAACTCCCTTTTGCCAATTTGAACATTTCAAACTGACCCAAATACTGATTCTCGACTTTATCCAAGCTACCTAGAGGACCTAATGGACCTATGGCTCGAAGCTCCAATGATTCGTGAATAGGTGACTAAACTCTTTAGCCATGAGATCCACCATCTGTTAACTATCAGGCATTCCACTAAAGACCAACAGCTGAACTCTTCTTAACATAGATATATTTCTGTGTCCATCGGATATAGCCAATCATGAGTACGATGACCCTTCACAGATGCTCGTAAGTACAGTTGGGCCAAATTATCATTTTGCCCTTGTAGTTACATCTCACTCCTTAAGTACCAGTGATTCCTCTAGTGAACAATACAACATAGTCCAATGATGTATGAACACCTCTCGGGCCAAGAGAAGGTGTGTGGCGCCACATCATAGAAGTTCTCAACTCACATAGGATTGAGGTCATGTTACCTATGGTCATCCTAGTGAAGTGAAGTCTCTATCATAAACGGTGTTATATAACAAGGCGTTAACACTTCTAAAGTAAGAGTGACTGGTTTCATGGTCCGATCTTGTACAAAACTCATTTTCATAGGATGCCCCCACTCCTCATGTCATAACATGTAGAATTAGGATCACATTGTTTGTAGTACTTTACAACTCTTTGTAACAACTACAGAGTAGACTGCATCCAATAGTGTTATCAGAATAAGGCATTCAACCTTATTCTTATACTATAGATCATTTTGACTATTTACTCGAACCTGGTCCACTTGGATGTCTCCACATAAAGTTCAAGTACTCATGTATTAGTCAAGAGACTTTAGATTTATTGGATTTCGAAAAACAATATATTCAATAACAACTTATTGAATTTTCATAATAAATTCTATTATTTACAAACTACGAGTTTTAGGACATAAAACCCAACAACTCCCACTTGAACTAAAACTCCAGTGGTAACTTATATATCTGATATATAAGACTGAGTTTCCAAGTTTTATAGAGAAATACAATAAACTAGGGCATCCCATATCCATGGTTTACCATTCGGTATCCCATATTCGATATTTCTCCCACTTACCCTAGGTTATTAACTTGGTATTTCTAGTCTTACTAGGTGATTCTCAAAGCCAAAAGAATCATTGTAAACATGTTAGTATACAATAAGCTTTAATTAAACTATATAGGGATTGCATCTAATTCTCAATAATGATCAGGAAGCACACTTTCCTTCCACTACATTGAGGTACTCTCAACTCTTTGATTAAGACACGTCTGACCTGTCTTAATAACTCTTGTTAACAGTTAGATCTAGAAATCTTTACTATACTTTATCTAGGTCGTTTTTAAATATTTGAATATTTGCAAATGACTTTTATCAATTTGATTCTTAATAGAAGATACTTTGAGATAGAACAAATATAATTTTTGAAAATGAACATTTCATTCGCAACAAAATATGTACAATATGTTCATTACATGATCACAAAAGCAGGTAATATCATCTTCAGCAGCAACTTCTCCCACTGGTCAAGCTGAGTAAGTGGTCTTCAGGAACTAAATTTCCTGTTTAGCTTTCTCTGCTTTCTTCTCTGCAAGATAATTAGGGCAATTTCTCTTCCAATGCCTTTCTTCGTTGCAGTGGAAATATTTCCCTTTCTCTGTAGCGATTTTCTTGTTTTTCTTGCCAGCAGGCTTCTTTTTCCATTTTCCTTTGTCTTTCTTCGCTAGAATACTCTTACTCTGCGAAGAGGAGGTAACATCAGGCTTGGAGGACGTTCCTCTCTTTTCAGCAGAAGCAACATTTACTTCTGATTCCAGACCCTTAGTTCTCAACATAGTCTGGAAAGCCTGCAGCTCATTCAGCAGAGTAGTCAAGTTGTATTCAATTTTATTCATCAATGCATTCGTACATAATTGCAGAAATCTATTTGGAAGAGATTCTAGAATAAAACCAACTTGGCTTCTCTCGTTCATCATAGCACCATTTACTTCTGCCACATTAAAGTGAACCATCATGTCCAGGACCTGTTCACGAATTGAGGTCCCCTCTTTCATGCAGCTGTTATAAATACATTTGATAGCATCATGCCTCAAGATGAACGACAGTTGTCCAAACATCCCTCTCAGAGATTCCATAATCTCCTTGGCAATACTCATATCCTCATGTTTTTTCGCCAAAATGTCAGACAAACTAGTGAGGATATAAGCACGGGCTTTATCATTCGCCCTAATCCATCTATCAAATACTTCCCGAACATTTTGGTTGGAATTAGAGCTAGGAATGGATGACATTCCTATGTTAAGACAAATCGCAAATCATCTATTGTAAGTATCGTGTTCAAATTTGATTTCCATGTCACATAGTTATCCCTGATCAATTTGTCCAATGCCAACAGTTGTATAATAGAACTCGTCATTATGAAATTATAAACAAATTCTATAAGTGAATTGCTTTTAAATCCAATCAAGTTTTAGCAAAGTGATAATGTACCCATGATCATTATTTTTTCAACGATACTTAAGTGATTTAGAACAATTGCTACCGAGGGGCAATCAAGAATTCCTTCACAAAAGTAGACAGTTCTTGACCAAATACTATCTCCAGAATAACTCATATTCCGATAGTCATTTAGTTATCATTTTCTATCAAGATCTTTACTGACACTTAGTAATTCTTATATGTGTAGACCTGCCATTTTCAGATCTTACAAAATGGTATGAGTATGCCTTCATAATAAAAGACAATACCCAAGACGGAACTATAAGACCCTATTCATTTTACTGAAGCCTGGGTTGTTCCGAATCCTATGTTACAACCCTCCGAGGGGATCACCGCAGTTAACGACTAACTAGTGTCGCCTAAAAATGACAACAGGCGCAACATAGGAATCTCCCGGTTCAAACTAATGAAGGAGACCGTAGGACAATGTTGACACATTTCCTTCATCCACTTACTATGAACAACTTCCCTCATTCACCTTGTTATTGACCCATGAAAACACTTTCCGAATGGAGCAATCAAGGTAAAATCGACATAAAGTCGGGCATGGATCTCACGGTATGAACTCTTGAGGACGTGAGAGCTATTAACAGTTAATCTCCCATTGAAATGTTCTAAATGTTTGGGTAAATTTATACTTAGGTTCTTCTCGGCTAATAAAAACAGCCCTATGTCTAGATGGTTTATCCAAGTATAACACTCATAAATGGATTTAAACCTATGATGTCTAGGTGATAAACCGTTTTTATTACCTCACACCGCTCACGAATGCTTGTAAAATCGATACCAACACTCAATTATTCGGCCATAATCCCCAGGTAGGAGGTGTTTAGTAGACCATCAACTTAAGTACCCCCAGCCTTCTATAGGATTATATACTGGTTGAGTTTGTAACCCTAGTTTGATAAGTTTAACGATCTATTTTAACTATTAAAACAAGTGGTTAACCTAATTAAGCATGCAGTTGTTCTTTGTTATGGATTTTAAACGTCTAACCCAATTTTATAATAGCTTACAAAATTTTAGACATGTTAAACATCCACAACATACAACAAAGGCATTCAATATCTAATATAACTATTATATTAAATAAAAGAAACCCTAACATGCATACTATATATTATAACATTTTATAACATACTTTCAATGCATGTAACATGCTTCCTACGGTGGGATTTTAAATCTACAGAGCATACTGTATACTCATACAAGATTTATTTAATTATAACATGTATCACATGCATAAATAATTACACTAACTGATATGGTTTTAGTTTTGGCATAAACAAGCAAACAAAAACCTAATTATTACAAAACAGCTTCAGAACCGCTTTCAGACCGCTTGAATCGCTCCCAAACGAACTCAAGTAGCTTGAACTAGACCCGAATTGTCTAAATCGAACCAACCAAGAAAATCGGTTGAATCAGTAGCTCTTGCTCCATGCTCAAAATCTTGCTAAGTCTCATCGTTTAGCAATGACGACCATCGTCATATATTTGCCTGATTGTTTAGTGTTTGCGTGATCATGTAGCATCAACGCATGGCGCCTGACCAAGGTATACGATCGTGTAGTGTCTTCCTTCTATTGCATAGTGTCATCGTCTAGTGTCGGACAACGCTACACGATCGCTTAGTATCTAACAATATCGTGCAGCTCCATCATCTAATGCCAAAAAATTACTACACGATCATTTAGTACCATCGTCTAATGCCTAAAGTTGATTGTTTAGGGCGCGCAAAGGTAAGTGATCATTTAGTGCTATTTCATAGCACATCGATGCATCGTTTAGCTACCGCATAGAGGCAAACGATCGTGTAGTGCCATCGTATAAGATCTTCAACGTATAACTTAGCTGCTGCATAAAGGTAAACGATCGTGTAGTGCTATCGCATAGCTCTCCAATGCATCGTTTAGCTCTAACCCGAAGCTACACGATTGTGTAGTGCCATTGCATAGCACTACAACGCATTATTTAACTCTCATGCGAAGCTACACGATCGTTTAGTGCACAACACCTCAACGATCAACGCCCAAAGCTACACGATCATTTAGCTTTTCTTCACATCATCTAACGCATGAAGCTAAACGGTTGTCTAGCTATTGAAGCTTAACGACGATATGAATAGAGGCTGATAAACTGCAATCTGCAACGCAGCCTCTTCACTTGTTTCTTCGAATTACAGCTTAATTTCAACTCTAATGATTCCAAATAAATTACAGACTCTTGGGAACACATATAAGCTCATCAAGCAAGAGCCAATTATAAATTTAATTGAGAAATCAAAGAGAAATTAAAAGCCAAAACTCAAAGAATCATATCAGTGCAGCAGTTTCATATAACTCATATAAAACACCCACCACACCAAAATTAAACCGACTTGAATGCTTATGAGATGCTCTGATACCAGTTGATAGAACGTACCATCATGCAGCAGAAGTGACCAAGATCCATAAGCACTCTAATTCATTAATTTTGACTAAAATGAAAGCATGCTATAGCATAAATAAATGGGTTTGATGACATACCTTCAAAGCTTGATTTCCAGTTGCAAATCTCCTCTGAATCTTGTATAGACCACCCCAAGATCTTCTTTACTATCCTCTTGGTGCTCTAGATTGAGTAGTGGGACTCAATATAAGTCTGAATTAAGGGAATTTAGAGACAAACTCACAGCAACAACCCAAAAATGAAGAACACCCTTCTTCTCACGAATTTTTCAGAAAAATTCTTTCGGTTGCATCACCTCAAAATCACTCCAATCTCTTTAATATATTGCAGACGATCATGCAAAGTGATTAGCTGCATGAGATGCAACTCATGCTTGGAGTTAATGAAGACTTAAGAAGTGGGTTGTTAGTGAGCTACTTGATGAAGACAATGGAAAAAACTAATTTTCCATTTTGTGTTTTTTCCTCTTTTTTTTCCAATTTATCAAAAATTGATTTCATAAATCAATTTTATTTTATAAAATTGAAAATATTATTAATTTTACAAAATTAATTTCATAAATTAATTTTCTTTATAAAATTAATAATAATTATTTAAACAATTTAAATAATTCTAATTAATTTAATATCAAATTGTAAATTAATTTTACACAATTCCATCTTCAAATATTTAAATCATATTTAAATATTATTTTTTCAATTCCGTTTAATTCTAATTTGAACTTTTCAAATTAATTTATCACGTTATTCTAGAGCTAATCCATTTTTGAGCTAGTAGGGGGACCTTGCGGACCTACAGATCATGGGCTCCAACAATCCGAGATTAATCGACTAAACTCATTAGATCGAATTAACCCCCATTCATTAACTAATGGTGATTCCACTAAAGCCTATAGTTGGGGTAGATATATTATGTCCACTCGATATAACCATGATTAGTAAGTTAACCCTTCTCAGGTTGTTCGTAATAATGGCTAGGTCGAATCTCGGTCTTACCCCCTTCACTGTTGTCTATGAAATATGAGATATTTTAGTTGCATTTACCACAAACTAATAAACTAAGATCCCTAGTTGTCGTTGTAACTTAGGCATGTATTTGGAGACATACAAGTGGATCGTGCCTTAAGTGATAACCTAAATGGTCTGTAGTATATGGATATAGGAGGGAAACGTTATCCTGGTGACACTACGGATACAACCCACTTTGTAGATGTTACAAGTGTTGTAAAGTGCTACAGATGATCTGCTCCTGATCATTCATGTGGAGACATGCGAGCGGGGGTGTCCTATACAAAGGAGTTTATATAAGACCGGACCACGAAGTGTTTAGTCTCATTATATAACGTTGTTCATGATAGAGACTTTCATTTCACTAGGATGACCATAGGTAACATGACCTTAATCTTGAGTGAGTTGAGAACTCTTGCCTATGAGGGCGGTCCTTTGATTTGCATGGGTGCGAGTGGCCAGATTATCGATTCAAACCTACCACTTTGGGGATTCATCTGATTGGAGAGCTGGGAACTCAGCTACACAAGATGGAATTCACTCCTTCCTCGTAGTAGGGATAAGTAGATAGATTGCTCCCTTAAGGACTAATTCCGAAGCTTGAACGATTTGGCGCCACACGCCTTCTCATAACCCGAGAGGTGTCCACTCATAGTAGGACTATGATGTATTATTCATTAGAGGAGTCAATGGTACTTAAGAAATTAGATGTAACTACAGGAGCAAAATGGTAAATTGACCCAACTGTACTTACGAGCAATTTGTGAAGCGTTATCGTACTGCTGACTGGTTATATCTAATGGACACAAAAATATATCTGTAGTGAGAAGAGTGCCCGACACTAACGGATGGTGGATCTCGTAATTAAAAAGTTTAGTCAGCTATTCACATACCGTTGGAGCTTCAAGCTACAAGACCATAAGGTTTCCTTGGTAGCTCAATGGATTCAAGTTGAGAATCAGTTTTTGAGTTAGTTTGAAGTGATGAAATTAACAAAAGGGAGTTTGATTATATATGTTGTGATTACACTAGTTCAATTATATGTGATATAATTGATATGATGTATGAGATACATTAATTGGAGGATTTTGATATAAATATGATTTATATTGAATAAAGAAGAAAAGAGCTATGGTTTAAATATTACATATGATGTGATATTAAAACTATAGGTTATAGATATAATATGATAAGTTAGTTATTGTATTTATTTATAATTAAACAATTATGTGATAATTGTGGGTGGTTTCTCCTTTAACCGTGCGTGAAAGTGGGAGGTTATGTTCAGTTTTCATATTTGAAGGATAAAATGAAAAATGTTTTCATTTTTTGAAGTAATCGCTTCATAGTGTACATTACTAATTGTTTAGCTCACAAGAGACTACACGATAGCCTTCTAAGCGAGATTCTAAACGATTGTGTAGAGCACATTTTACTAAACAATCATGTAGACGATCTAGCGTGATTTTCTAAATGATCGCGTGCGAAACGAGATTTTCTAAACGATCGTATAAACGATCAAGAGTGCTTTTACTAAACGATCATGTTCCTAGCGAGATTTACTAAACGATCAAGCACAAAGTCTATACGATAGACAGTTCCTTCTCCCACTTGCTTGATCGTATAGTTTGATTGTTGTTTTCCTCTATCCCTCTATCAAATCCAACAGAACCCACATCTCCTAGATTCTCACTCTGAGAATACCAAGGTTGCCAAGTGTGGTGTCTAAGGAGTTGTTTCTTCGTGGAGAAGATTGTTCGTGACTACTAGACGATTGGGTAGGCAATCTAGGTGAGAGCGAGAGATTGTTGTTCCAGTTCTTCACGAGAGCGAGAGATCTTTAGAAGAAACGTTCTTCAAAGGTAAGTCTCTCACTCCTCTTGTATTTAATTATGAAAGCATGCCTAAATAAGTCAAAGACTACTTGCTCCCATTTTTTCATTTTTAGCAAATATTTCTCAATTTGAGCAAGTAACTTATTAGCATTTTCACTATCCATGATAGCACCCCAAAGACTCCGAAATGGAGTGCTTAATGATCATCAAACACATGTGATTTGATCGTTCCCACTTCTCAATATTAGTCGTATTCGATTGTTTCTCAATAGAAGTAGGTCTATCAGTCCTTAATCCAAGGTCCTGATCCATAGACCCGAGAAGTATCTCCAGGTTTTCCTTTTAAATCTTGAACTTCGATCCATCCAACTTAAGGATTAAACTCAGATTTTCAGATACTTGAGTAAGACCAACTGAAACAATAAACAATAAAGTATATACTCACAATTAAAATATGAAAAAATAATTTCACATATATGGTGGGCCTCTTTTACAAGATACCTATCACAACATTGATGTTAGTTTTTGGGCAAAGACACCAACTGTAAATGGTACTCTCAACGTAGTAATCAAAGTATTGACAATAAACTCTATTAGAAAACAATCTTTCTTTGGGTCGACTATTTTCCACATGAGCAATCCTTATAATTATCACATACTCATTACCATATGCATACCTACAATTTGGCCAAATAATTATCTTCCTTTGGACCAATAATCTATCGCATAAAATAATGAATATGCATATTTTATATTTTAGAATGAAATTAATCTAGATAATAAAGACTACTCTGGTAACATATTATTTTGACAAATTCAATCCAAAATATAAGACACAATAATATTTATATTATTGTACAAAAATAATGGAAGAACACCAAATAGTCTATACTAAAATTCACCAAATAATTGCATACACAAAATATATTAAAGAAACAAAAACATGTGAATATCACTAAATATTATGAATTAAATTCAAACTTAGATCCACAAATGATTAATTAAATTTAAATCTAAATTAAAAATATGATTAATCTAATTTAAATTTGAATCATCGATCAAACTTTAGATTCAAATTCACATCATCATTGATAAAAAATGTTGATTTTAAATTCACAAAAGTATTAATTAAAAAATTAGATTCATATTCACTAATGTGCAATTGACCAATTTGATGCCCCAATCGGTGTCCAGTTTCTTAGCTTGTCGACGATCGGTGCTAAAGCCTTGCTTCCACCGCCGATGAAAGAAACTCCAAGAAGAAGAAGCACTGCTGCCTTGGCAAGAATTTTGAAGAAGCATTCGCCTCCGTGGTTAGAACTTATTAGATGCACTACCAGCAATGATTGCAGAATATGTGCATATTATTATTATTTTTTTTAATTCTTTTAATTTTTAATCAACTTTCTAAAACCAAAATTAAATCAAAATCGCAATGGAAAACAAACCTAAACCAACAATCAAACATGAAATTTATGTTCTGATACCACTTTAAATCTATATTGAATAGATTAACCCTAGGATCGTTTGTGCCAAATTGCAAACAACAATTAACATACCAGATTCCATTGAGATATTGATGATAGGTTCATGATGATGATAGCTTTAGATGACTATTGTATTCCTCAACCAAAACTCCAAATGCCCTAGTGGGATTTCTTTCTAGATAGGATCAAGAAAGATTGAGTGCATATTGTTTTGTATGTTGGGGACCATAGCCTTAAGGTTTCTTTATATACTATTTCAATTAGGGTTCCCATTAAACTCTAATTAACTAGGTGATGGGATTGGTGGCTTAAATCTCTTATATTCTCGTAGTTTGTAAACTTGTATAAACAAATTGTTATTAACAAATAAGAATTATTTTATATGTCCATTAACCCAATCCAATAAACTAAGATCCTAGGTTATTCCATGTAGCTTAAACATGTGTACGGTGACAGGATCATGCTTAAGTAATAACCTAAATGATCTGAGTAGATAGATAAAGGCTAGGTACCTTATCCTGGTGACACTATGGATCGACCTATTTTGTAATTGTTACAATTGTTGTAAAGTATTACAAATGATCTAATCATGATTATTCATGTAGAAATATGTGGGCAAGGGTATCCTACACAAAGAGTTTGTATAAGATTGGACCACGAAATGAATAGGCTCTCTTTGTAACACCATTATTAGAAGAGACTTACATTTCACTAGATGACCAAAGGTGACTTGGAATTAGTTCTGAACTCCTTTCTATGAGGATAGTCCTTTGATCTGCATGGGTGAGAGTGGCCAGATTCGCCGACTCAATATGCCTACCATTTTGGGGATTCATCAGATTGGGGAGCTGGGAACACAACTACACAGCAAGAAATTCACTCTTACTCGTTGTTAGGGTAAGTAGATAAATTTCTCCTTTAAGGGCTAACTCCGGGTCCTGAACAATGTGGTGCACACCGTCTCCTAACCTAAGAGAGTTCAATTATAGTTGGACTATAACTAATTGTTCATTAGAGGGATTAGTGGTACTTAAGAAGTTAGATATAACTACAGATGTAAAACGGTAATTTTGATCCAATTGTACTTACGAGTAATTTGTGAAGGGTCAATGCATTATTGATTGGTTATATCCAATGAACATATAAATATATCTACAGTGCAAAGCGTGCAGTTATCGGTCTTTAGTGGAATTACCAACGGTTAATGAATGAGGATAATTTAATTAAAAAGTTTAATTAATTAATCTTGTATTATTGTAGCTTCAATAATCTGCAGGTCCATAAGATCCCCTTATTAGCCAATAAGGATTAATGAGAATCAAATTAATTTTGGATTAATTTGAATTGTTCAAATTAGTTAAATGGATCAAAATTAATTGTATGAGATACAACTAATATAGTATATATTGATACATCATAATATATAGTTTAATGAGAGAAATAAATATTTGAATATGATTCAAATGCTAATTATATGAATATGATTCATATATAAACCATAGGTTAAAATTAATATGAATATGATTCACATTAATACTATAGATCATATGAGATAGTACAAACTATATTACATGTGACATAATAAACTATAGATGAGATATTATATGAGATATAATATATAGTTTAATTATATTAGATTAGTTAATATAAGTTTAATTTAAATTTTTAATTTTGAATTAAGAAATTATTAACTTTTTAGGAGTTATTAATCAAATAGTGGGAGGAGTTCCTCACTCACCTATCTCTCATATGGCAATGGACAAAGGAT
The DNA here is from genome assembly GCF_009727055.1 of Benincasa hispida. Taxonomy (NCBI): domain Eukaryota; kingdom Viridiplantae; phylum Streptophyta; class Magnoliopsida; order Cucurbitales; family Cucurbitaceae; genus Benincasa; species Benincasa hispida. The sequence continues at coordinate 31,684,918 of NC_052356.1, forward strand.
TTGGAGGAGCTTTTTTTACTCTTCCATTACATGATAATCAATCTCTGGAGAAAAATACTCCGTCAACATTCATCACCTTCTTTTGTACAATTTCTCTCAACAAAACTCCTTCACCCTTTCCACCAAAATTATCAAGCAGGCTCATCAAATTCTGCTTGATTCTCACCTTGAGAATAACAAAGTAATCATCGTGGTAGTGTCCTATGGTTGTCAGTGTACGAGGTTTCTACGTTCGAGAGAAGATCTATGTTCGAGGGAGTAGATCTCACTGTTCATGATCATTCACTAGAAGGAAAATCGAGAATAAGGGTTCTTCAAGGGTTAGTATATAATTTCCCTTTTCCCTCACTGTAATTTAAAGTAGAAAGCATGCTTAGGATTTATATCATTTATCCTTGTTTCTGTCCTCTGTTTTATTAAGTTCTATAAAACGAAAGCCTAAGACATGAAGGCGTTCATATGCTTCTGCTGTGGAAATTCTAATCCTTTCATTAAGAATGAGTTTCTACCCATTAAGTTCATACTCAATTAGGAATCTAGAGCCTCAATTAAATAGATCACATAATAGGACCTCAAACTAATAAAATAATCCAACGTGATAAATATAACCCACATAAATAGCCTATACTTTAACTATACGTATTAAAATAAAACACGTCTAATATGATAATGATATGTCTCTGTACACCTCTACTTTTGTATCTGGTTTGCAAAGGAAGACTAGAATCAACCATCCCAGTTGCACCACCATTAGTGATCATAGTGTCGTCTGTGACGATGGTTTCCATGTATGATAATGGAATTGGAGAGTTTCGGAGATGTTGATGTTTGTTGAAGATTTTACAATCGAGTCAGAATGAAAACTCTCAGACAATAGAAACAAACAATCAAGCGACTCTCGCAACAAAGAGTGCACACACACACCTCTTTCTTTTTACTCTCTTCAACTACTTTTAAAACGGTAAACCCTCAAAGGTGAAATTTAGAAGGCATAAAATCTTTGCGGCAACCACAAACGCAAAGCTCCTACTGAAAATTTGTAATACAAAAGGAAAATATATTTTGGAGACAAACAACAACATGGATCTACCAAAAGCCTTTGACAACAACAATTACAAGGAGCCCAACAAAATACCTGTTGAATGAGAAATTTTGGACCAATCACAAGTTGCCATGTCATTTGCTAAATTAATGACGAAATTCCAAATCATTAAATTTTGGCTCAATTAGGAGTTGACATATGTCCTGAATTGAAGGTGAAGAAAAATTTTGATGACGACACGTGTTTTTATCATGACCGTTGAATCAGATAAGATTAATTTGGCCCAATTTGATATTATTATTTGGGTCAAAGTCCAACTAAGCCCAAAAATAGGTTGAATTTGAACCAAATGTCAAATCATGCCTAAATCCGATTAATTGAGCCCAAATGCCAGACCCATGGACCAACTAAGCCTAAGTCCAACTAATTGGGTTCAAAGGTTAGACCTATAGATCAACCGAGCCCAAGCCTACCTGTGAACTCTATAAATAGAGAAGCTCTCCTCATTTGGAGAGGTCAGCAATTCTATACTTCAGAGATCTTATAGGGAATTCTCTACAATCAGAAGACTCCTTGACTCTTAAAGCTGACCACGCCTGAAGACTGAAGTCTTTCAAAGATACAAGCATTCTAAAGACTGAAGTCCTTTGAAGATGCAAGCATCCTAAAGACTGAAGTCCTTTGAAGATACAAGCATTCTGACCACCCTTGAAGACTGAAGTCCTTTGAAGATACAAGTAATTCTACATTCATAGAGCCCAGAGAAAATTCATCAACAAGCAGAAGACTCCCAAGATTCCTGAAGCTGCACTCTTAGAAGACAGAAGACCCTTGAAGACACAAACACTCTTCCAAGACCTCTACTTCAAAAACGTTTGGTGTTTTTCTTCTTCAAGTCAAGCACATCCACAACCGAGAGAGAATCAGAGAATCAAGTACTAGAGATCAAACCACGTCGCATCAAATCAACCTCAACATCAACACCAACTCAAGTTCAACTCCACGAAAAAATTTTCTCCGGAAACCTTATGTGAACATTAATCCTCCAAGAAGATCAACAAGCCCAAAGGCTGATCATCTAAGAAGATCAACAAGCCCAAAGGCCGATCACCCAAGAAGATCAATAAGATCAAAAGCCGATCGTTCAAGAAGATCAACCAACTTAAAGATTATAGTTTATTTTGAAAGCATCAAAATACTATGTATTAGAGATTGTACTTGCTTTCCACAAAATTAATACAAATACAAAGTTCAAGTTCCACGAAATAAATTTCTCTTGAAATCTCGTGCGAACAAATTGGCACGCCTAGTGGGACCTCTCTACTTCTCATCTCTCTCGTCATCCGAGTCAACAAATCTACAAATGGCACCAAAGAAAGTTGCATCCAAAGCTACCATCGCAAGCAACACTTACATAAGCTCTGTCATCACGGAGGAAATGTGGGACTAGCTGATGGAATTTCCTAAAGGCGGGATCGTCATCAGAGAAAATCCCTTGTTTGAAAACTATGCTTCTGTTACTGATCTATCAGAGAAAGAATCACATTTTGATGTAGTGTCTGTCATGATGACTGACGTAATGGCTGAGTCGACCATGGCAAAGATGGAGGTAAAGATAAATCTCCTAATGAAGACTATAGAGGAACGAGATCATGAAATCGCTGCTTTAAGAGATCAGATACAGGCTCGAGATACTACTGAATCATCCAGCTACAAAAGCCAATGAAAAAGGAAAGACTATCTTGCAGGAAAGTCAGCCACCACAATCCACCTCGGTTGCCTCCCTGTCAGTTCAACAGCTCTAGGATATGATCACAAATTCCATAAGAGCTTAGTATAGAGGATCGTTACAAACTTCCTTTATATACTCCAAGCCATACACCAAGAGAATCGACAACTTGAAAATGACAGCTAGGTATCAACCTCTAAAGTTCCAGTAGTTCGATGGAAAGGGCAATCCAAAACAACATGTTGCACACTTCAATGAAACCTACGAAAATGCAGGAACCAGAGGAGACCAGCTAGTCAAGCAGTTCGTCCGTACCTTGAAAGGAAATTCTTTCGATTGGTATACTAATTTAGAGGCAGAAGTGATTGACAGTTGGGAACAGCTAGAAAGGGAGTTCCTAAACCGCTTCTATAGTACAAGGCGCACTGTTAGCATGATAGAGCTGACGAACACCAAACAGTGGAAGGGAGAGACAGTCATCGATTACATCAACCGATGGAGAGCTTTAAGTTTAAATTGCAAAGATAGACTCACTGAATTATCTGCAGTGGAGATGTGCACTCAAGGCATGCACTGAGAGCTTCTCTACATCCTACAAGGGATAAAACCTCGTACGTTTGAGGAGCTGGCAACACGCGCTCATGATATAGAGCTGAGCATTGCCAACAGGGGAAAAGATTTCCTAGTCTCTGAAGGGATAAAATACAATAATGAAGCCAAGGACACTAAAAAGATCGTGGATAGTGCCATAAAAGAATCTATGATCGTTTATGTGACCCCACTGAAATTTTCCTCCAAAGAAAAACAAACAAAATTTGAAAAAAGGCAAATAAGGGAGAGAAAAGTTGTCCAACTCTTAACGAAAGACAAGAGAAGGTTTATCCATTCTCTGACTCCGATGTGGCTGATATTTTAGAGCAACTACTAAAGAAGCAACTTATTTAGCTACCGGAATGCAAGCGGCCGGAACAAGAAAGAAAATAGATGATCCTAACTACTACAAGTATCATCAGGTCATTAGTCACCCAGTTGAAAGGTGCTTCGTGCTGAAGGAACAAATTCTGAATTTGGCTCGTGAAAAGAAGATTGAGCTAGATTTGGATGTAGTAGCTCAGACAAATCATGCTACAGTAGCGGAGACTTCAAGTGTTCCAACACTATCTATGTCCCATGCTCAAAGACAAAGCCCGATCTAGTTCGTAGCCTTTGAGCCTATAGTTGTTTGGTTCTAGCAAGAGATCAAACAGAAAATTCCAAAAAGAAAGATGAGCTCATTGAAGATGACAATGAAGGGTGGATAGTTGTAACTCGTCGAAAAAGAAGACAGCCAAACTTCACCAAAAAAGAGTCGTGTTCCTATCGAAGCTATAGAAGAAGAAACAAGGCTCATAAAAAGAAAGGCAAAAAGATGACACGGAAACCTAAGCCTGCTAAGAAAGAAGATAAGGACTTCCCTCAATTTCGACTGCCGGCAACTTCGGCAGAATTTCTCCCAAGAAGCTTTCTAAATAATCATCCAGAAAAAGTATCAGAAGTTATTGCATATCATACTGTCGTCATAGTAGAAGTCGACAACAATCATATGAGTGCTAAAGAAGTCAACGACTCAAAAGAAATGAAGCAAAGAACTTCTGTCATTGATCGTATTAAGCCTTCAAGTTCTCGATCTTCAGTCTTTCAAAGATTGAGGATGGCCATGGTAGGAGAAGAAGACCAATGTCCAACGACTACTTCTGCTCGAACTTCAGCTTTTAAAAGGCTAAGTATATCCACATCAAAGAAAGATCAACCTTCAACATCTGCTTTTGATCATCTCAAGACAACAAGCGATCAACATAAATTTCCTCTTCAAGCGATCAACATAAAACAATGACGGAAAGATTCACAGTTGTGTCCCTTCACGCATGAAGAGGAAATTTTCTATTGACATAAGTACAGAAGGTTCCTTGATAGTAAAGCCAAAACTCATCATATTGACGAATCCTACAAATGAAGAGGATGATCAAAACCATGATGAAATAAGAGCTTCTGAAGTTTAAATGAAGGAGCTCCTCATCGCAAGAGCTTAAACTGCATGATGCTCCTGGCCCGTATGAGCTTAAAATGTGAACGGCCCCCTCTAAAAACAAGTCTTTGTACGGACTACATTACGACTTGATCCCTGTCATTACAAAGGGTACATAGGCAACTTAAAAAAATTTAAGTTCAGTCGCGTATAAAAAAAAAAGAAAATTCTTTTTAAACTACATTATGACTTGATCCCTATCATTATGAAGGGTATGTAGGCAACTTGAAAGAAACTTCAAGTTTAGTCCGGTTAAAAAAAAAAACTTGAACAACGGCATGATTTGATCCCTTTCTTCAAGGGTACAAAGGCAACTCAAAGAAATTCAAGTTTAGTCCATCAGAAAAGGTACCACAACCACCTAAGTATGATACTACTAGATTGATGTTGATCATCCCCGTTAAAGAATGACACTCTAGATTGAAGATGTTCATCCCTACTGAGGGTAACACAATGGATTGAAGATGTTCATCCCTCGTAAGGAGCTAGCACAGTAAATAAAAAGGCACACACTTGGAATGCGCTTCGCTTCCTCTTTAAAATTAAACTTGGATGCTCCTCCATCTTCAAGTTTAGAGGCTTCGTTGATGCTCTTCAATCTTCAAGTTCAGAGGCTTCATCGATGCTCCTCCATCTTCAAGTTTAGAGGCTTCATCGATGCTTCATCTTCATGCTCAAGTCTAGAGGCTTTGCAATGCCATCTTCATGATCAAAGTCACGAAGTCGAGCTCAATGTGAAGATTCATCGATGCTTCGTCAAACTCAAGTGCGGAGGATTCACCGATGCTTCAAGCTCAAATGCGGTGGATTCACCAATTCTTTAAGCTCAAGTACAGAGGATTCGCTGATGCTTCGTCAAACTCAAATGCGGAGGATTTGCCGATGCTTTGTCAAACTCAAACACGAAGGTCTCGTCGATGCTTTTCCATCTTCAAGTTCAGAGGCTCCATCGATGCTACTCCATCTTAAAGTTCAAGATTGACGTGCATGACCCCACTTCCATCTTCAAGTTCAAGATTGGCGTGCATGGCCCCACTTCCATCTTCAAGTTCAAGATCGGTATGCATGGCTCTGCTTCCATCTTCAAGTTTAAGATTGGTGTGCATGGATCCACTGAAGGGACATCTCAACAGAATAAAAACAGGAAATAAGCTACTGAAAATCCTTGTCTTTTTTTGCAAAAAGAAAGGTCGCTTTAAGAAAGATTGTCCCAAGCACGCCAAGTGGCGTGTAAAGAAGAGTAAACTTCTTACTTTGGTTTGTTCTGAAGTTAATTTAGCTTCTGTACCTACAGATACTTGGTGGGTAGATTCTGGTGCTACTACTCACATAAGTATATCAATGCAGGGTTGCTTGTGGAGCCAGCCGCCAAGTGATGCTGAAAGATTCATCTATGTGGGTGATGGCAAAGCAGTTCCAGTTGAAGCTATTGGAAACTTTAGATTACTTTTAAAAACTGGTTGTTATTTGGATCTGAATGAGACTTTTGTTGTACTGTCATTTAGACGGAATTTAGTTTCTATTTCTAGTTTGGACAAATTTGGTTTTTCTTGTTCTTTTGAAAATAATAAAGTTAGTCTTTTTCAAAATTCTAAGCTTATTGATACCAGTTCTTTAATTGATAATCTATATATGCTTGATTCTTTTGCTTCATTTAACAAGATCCTGTTATCTAATTCATGTGGTACAAAGCATAAATTAAATGAGAATTCCGCTATGTTATGGCACAAGCGTTTAGGTCACATCTCTAAACAGAGAATTCAGAACTTGTGTCAGATGGAATTCTTGATTCCCTTGATTTAAGTAACTTCAACGTTTGTATGGAATGTATTAAGGGAAACAAAAAAAAACATAAGAAAATTAGGTGCCAACAGATGCTCAGACGTCTTAGAACTAATCATACAGACATTTGTGGTCCATTCCCTACGACCTCTTGGAATGGACAACAATATTTTATTACATTCATAGACCACTATTCAAGATATGGGTACTATATTTAATTCATGAGAAGTCTCAATCCTTGGACGTTTTCAAGTCTTCAAAGTTGAAGTCGAACTTCAACCTTGAAAGAAAATTAAGGCTGTCAAATCTGATCGTGGTGGTGAATATTACGGTAGATATGATGGATCAGGTGAACAACGTCCAGGGCCCTTTGCCAAATACCTAGAGGAATGTGGAATCGTCCCGCAATACACTATGTCGGGAAAACCCAGCATGAATGGTGTAGCGGAGAGGTGAAATAGAACATTTAAGGATATGGTAAGAAGTATGATTAGTCATTCTTCTCAACCAGAATCCTTCTGGGGTGAGGCACTAAAGACTGCAGCATATATCCTTAATAGGGTACCTAGTAAAGCAGTAGTTAAAACCCCTTATGAGTTGTGGACAGGAAAGAAGCCTAGTATTATGCATCTTCACATCTGGGGTTGTCCAGTTGAGGCAAGGTCTTATAGGCCTAATGAAAGAAAATTGGACTCAAGAACTATTAGCTGCTATTTTGTTGGGTATTCTGAGTACTCTCGGGGTTTCAAGTTTTATGATCCCATTTCTAGATCATTGTTTGAGACAGAAAATGTTAGATTCCTTGAGGATGTTGAGTTTGGGGGGAAGATAACATAAGGAAAGTTGTCTTTGAAAGGAATTAGTTTCTTTTCCTCTCGTGATTATAAATGATGTTCAGGCTTCAATTCTTGACTTCATTATTGAACCAATTATAAAACAAGACAACATTGAAGTCTCCGTTGTTGAACCTAAAGTTCAAACTCAACAACCTCAAGAAGTGCTATTAAGAAGATCTACTAGAGAGAGAAGAAGTGCAGTTCCAAATGATTATATTGTGTTTCTTCAAGAACATCAGGATGATGTAGGCGTAATGGAAGATGATCCAATCAACTTCCAACAAGCTTTACAAAGTTCTAACTCTCAAAAGTGGATAAGTGCTATGGAAGAGGAAATAAAATCCATGAAAGACAATGACGTTTGGGAACTTGTCGAACTACCATCAGAAGTGAAACCCATAGGTTGTAAATGGATATTTAAAACCAAAAGGGATTCACATGGCAATATCGAAATATATAAGGCTGGTCTTGTTGCAAAGGGTTTTACTCAAAAGGAAGGCATTGATTACAAAGAGACTTTCTCTTCGGTTTCTTCGAAAGACTCTTTTAGGGTAATCGTGGTACTAGTAGCTCACTTTGATTTAGAGCTACACCAGATGGATGTAAAAAATGTGTTTCTCAATGGGAACATTGATGAGACGATTTATATGGTGCAATCAGAAAACTTTGTATCTGGTAATTCAAAGTCTATGGTGTGCAAATTAAAGAAATCCATCTACGGTCTCAAGCAAGCCTCTCGTCAATTGTATCACAAATTCCATGAAGTGATAACCTCATTTGGTTTTGAGGTGAACATTGTGGAAGATTGTGTATATCACAAGTTCAGTGGGAGTAAATCAATCTTTCTGGTGTTATATGTCGATGACATACTCATAGATAGTAATGATGTAGGTTTATTGCATGACACTAAGACATTTCTCAAAAGAAATTTTGAGATGAAGGATCTTGTGATGCTTCTTTTGTATTAGGAATTGAAATACTGTGAGATCGTTCTCAAGGTATTTTGAGATTGTCACAAAAGAATACATTGAAAAGATCTTGAGTAGATTTGGCATGAAAGATTGTGCACCGGGAGATACTCCAATCGATAAAGGTGATAAATTTCGTTTAGGTCAATGCCTAAACACACATCGAGACTAAGGAGATGCAGAATGTTCCCTATGCATCGGCCATTGAAAGTCTAATGTATGCCCAAGTATGTACGCGTCCAGATATTGCGTTAATAATTGGAATGTTAGGCAGATATTTGAGTAACCCAGGAATGGATCATTGGAAAGTAGCCAAACGGGTTATAAGGTATTTACAGAGAACAAAAGATTATATGCTCACTTATCAGAGATCAGAAGTTTTGGAGATCATTGGGTATTTTGATTCTGGTTATGCTGGATGTCAAGACACTTTGTGATCCACTTCAGCCTATATCTTCATGTTGGCTAGAGGAGTTGTATCTTGGAAAAGTGTTAAACAAACACTTTATGGCTTCTTCTACCATGGTTACAGAGTTTATAGCATGTTATGAGGCATCCAATCATGGAATATGGTTGCAAATTTTTGTCATGGGCTGCGGATAGTAGTTGGCATAGAAAGACCACTAAAATTATTTTGTGACAATAAGTCGACAGTGATGTATTCTAACAACAACAGAAGCAATACGAAGTCAAACCATGTATGTTGTTTTTTGGCCCTTAATCTCAAATTAATTAATTAATCAATGTTTTGATGATAACAAACTCAATTTTAATTACTGAAAATATTATTATTTTAATATGTCCATAGCATAGAGCTCGGAACAACGATTCCAACACCTTTGAATCACTCAAATCGGAGCTAAAACGAAGACAATATGACCGAAACAAGTCTATAGAGAAAATACCGTGGTGGATGACGTGCATTAACCAAACCATTTGCATGTAGACATGTGGCAGCATATTGGTTGAATGGTGGATCATTAAAAGATTAACATATGATGCTTTTGATTTTTGATTGATTTAAAATTAAAAAAAATTAAAATTTAAAAGAAATTTAAAAGAAAAATAATTTAATTTATTTTTATGTTTGTGTCTAACGGCTATTTTTTTTTACACCATGGTATGTTTTTTATTTTTGGATTGAATTAAAAGGAAAATGATTTATATTATTTTAGTTGTTTGTGTCTAACGGCTAGTTTTGACCATGGTATATTTTTTTATTTTTTGGAATTAATTTAATTAAAGAAAAGGATTAATATTATAATTTTTTTTGTATTTAAGCTGAGTCTAGTTTAGTTAAAATCTCCACCATTGATTTTTCTTTTCCAAAATCCAATGGTCCAAATTAATTGTGGTTTTAAAAAAATTTCATCTCTATAATAACCATCTTCCTCTCCAAATTTTAAGCCAACAAATTTTACATTTCATAATCCTCCAAAACTCAAAGTTCCATTGTTGCTCTCTCTAAGTTCCCAATTTTTTTTTCTTTTCATCTTATTCTTGAGAGAGTGTTATTGTATTGTGAGGATAAACTTGTTGAGTGCTTAAACTTGTAAATCCACTTTAGTAAGAGTAGTATTGTGTTCTTAAAATTCAAACATTTGTAACGGTTTGATCCTAAATCATGAAAGGATCGGGTTTGCTTTGAACCCGTAAAAAGAGCGGTGGTATAACGGTTGGACTCTAATCTATGGAAAGAGTTGGAAAGATTTTATTCAATTCCCAAAGAGGCGCTTGGGGAATGGAGTAGGTCGAGTTTGACCGAACCACTATAAAAATTACGGTGTCTTCTTCTCTAACTCTTTCCTTTTTATTTTTGCAATTAATTTAAGCAATTTATTGTATGTTTTAGTTTGTTCTTATTTATTTGCTAAAATTTGATAGAATTAAATTATCACATTTTTTATCATCTTATTTGTTGCATAATTTGAATTTTTCTTATTATTTATAAAAAGTGTATTAATTAGTTTAATTTAGAAAAAAAAGTTTAACTAAATCCTATTCACCCCTCTAGGGTTGCCATATCGATCCAACAATGTAGACGTGAAGTTTCTGGTTGTTAAAGAAAGAGTTCAGAATGGTCAAATTTTGATATCACACATAGGAACAAACTCTATGGTGGCAGATCCATTGACTAGCTCACATGGGTGTTAGTCACTTTTTTTATTCCATGGTTTAGTGGGGGTTTGTTATTGAAGATGTACTTTGACCTTATTTTGTTTATTTTCTATATAAAATAAAGTTGATGGTTTACTTTATTATCTGGACTCGTTTATCATGCATGCAGTTTAGCATAAAGTTTTTTTTTTTTATCATGATCTCATTAAGGAATTTGGACCAGTTGGAAACAGGTATGATTTAGATCACTTTACATGTAGTTTCCATGCTATCCATCCATACTTGATCTATGTCATTGAATGTATTGGAATTGGTGATCAAGGAAGGTTTAGTTAAAAGGGTAGTGACGAAAGCAGCCTTGATTCCGTGCTAATACAGAAGATGGACCAGATTGAACTAAAAAGGAATTCTATTATTGAAATAACATGTTTATGCGCGCTTAAGGTTTATGTGATTTAATTATATCATGTACACAGACATAGTCCAAGTGGGAGATTGTTAGACATATTTAAATAATAATATGTTTAATTAAAGTATGGGCTATGTATGTAGATTAATAACTTATCACATTGGGTTATTTTATTAGATTGGGCCCTATCACAGAGACCTTAGGGCTATGGTCCCCGAGATACCAAAACAATAAGAACTCAGTCTTTCTTGAATCCCATCTAGAGAGAGATCTACTAATGGCATTTGGAGTTTTGGTTGAGGAAGACCATAATCATCCATCATTATCTTGAAGTTATCATCGATTTTGCTAATAGAATCCGGTATGTTATTCTTGACAATTTGACTTGAATGATCCTAGGGTTTATCTATTCAATATAGATATTAAGAATTTTTGCTAACATTATGAGTATTGAACCCTAAGATAACGATTTACAAAGCTTCCAATTCGATAACCAAGTAAGAACGATTACCATTAGAATTTAAAGTTTAGCTTAAGAGAGACAAATTACTTCCCTATATATATAACCTGGTTAACTATTAACTACTATAAATCAAAGATCCTTGGATCATTATTTTATTTTGGTAGGGCCTTGACAAGCTCATACCACTATCAAGTAAATTTTATATAATCTATTTGATTATATATTTAGTTTAAACGTTTTAAATTTCAAATTAAATTAATGTATCAAAAAAGAAATTATGATGTGAAAAATGAAATAAGTTAATATGAAATGAGAGGAAAGTGAAAAAAGTACAGAAAACCATTACTTTTGAAAAGGATATTGAACGTCTTAAACACACGTATAAATAAAAGTGGATTAATTTTTTAAAAAAATCATACAATAAGAAAAGAAAAAAAAGTAGATTAATGTAAATTAATAGATTATTTTACTAATTAAAATTTTCAATAAAATATTAAATGTAATACGCTCTAATCAATAAAAAACAATTAAGTATAAACTTTAATTCCTCGATCAATTACTAAAGTGAGCTCGACTCAATAGTATTGGTATGTGCTCTGTTTCTAGGGAACGGAGGTTCAGTTCCCACATTACAGTTCTTCTAAAAAAATCCCCAATCAATCATACTTAATTTAATTCTATAAAATTAGTTACAATAATTAATTGTGTTAATTTTATATATTATTGTCAAGTAGTTTTCATACATCTGATCATAAATTGAAATTGAAATTAATGTATAAAAAAAATAGATGGGAAAGAATAAGCATCAATAAGAAATGATGGGAGAAAAAAGGAGATATAGAAAATTAAACCTTTTTTCTTTTTTGACAATATGTGAGGTGGGAGAATTGAGAAACAAGTCCGATCTTGAGATTGATAGTACCAACCACTATGATTGTTGAACTATTTTCATTTTGGCATTAAACCATTACTTTTGAAAAGTATCAAATACCCGTAGACACAGATTAAAAAAAAAAAAGCACGGGAATAACCAATATTCTCATGTCCCTTTCTTTGGAAAATAGTACCAAACAAGGGACTATATATTTATCCCTTCTCTCCCTCTCGTCTTCATTCTCGTCTCTATTCTCGTCTCCAATTTCTCAACCCAAATAACCTCCAAATGGCAGACTTAGAGAAGGAAGCAAGAGAGAACTTAGGAGTAAAAGTGGAGTATGGTCATTGCCTAAAACCTATTTTGACAGAGAATGCAGATGGGGTTGTGCAATGGCCCTCCTTCATTAACCTTTATCAACAACTTATTGCTGGGATCTACTTGGACAATGGAACTAAGGCAAGTATTACAATATATATTTATATTTTTTTTTTTCATTAGACTATTACTATAGTTTATAGGGGTATTCAAAAAAGCCGATGATCCAAGAAAACCGATCAACCCAACCTAACCCAATCCATACGGTTTGGATTGTGTTATCAACTCATTTGGACTAGGTTGGGTTCAAATAAATGAAAATTTTTTGAGTTGGGTTGGTTCATGGGTTCACCTAATATAACTCAAACCAACTCGAATTTATTATTAACTTTACAAAATATATTTTTTATAACTTATAACACAATTATGTATACATATATTGATTTTAATTTTATTTAATTCTAATATTTTTTGAATAATTTATTCTTTGACAACTCTTAAAAGTAGTTTTTTTGCCTTTTAAAAAGAAATTTTTCACTATATAAATTGAAATTGAATGGTTAATCTTAATTCAATATATGAAAATAATTAAATTAGATTTTTACATATTTACCTTTTGCTTTTTTTAGAACAAAATTTTAAATAAATGACCTGATTAACCTGAATCAACTCAACCCAACTATGGTTGGGTTAGGTTGGGTTCATTTTTTAATAAAGGTAATTTGAATTGAAAAAATTTACAACTCGAACAATTAGTTGGATTGAAAGATTACTTAGACCCAACCTAACTCATGAACACCCCTAATAATTTATATTAGAATGACTTATAACTGAGATATATTTGAAAGTGATTTTGGAATGATCAAATCACTTTTGACATGCTAAATCACTTTCTTTTTTGTAAAGCTCTCATGTTTTTCTCTATAAATTTTTCTGTTCGTCTATTTTTTTTTTTTTTTTAATTTAAAATGTTATTGACTAAAGTTATTTGACAATTCTAGAACTGCCTTTAAAAACCAAACCTCAATCATTTAAAAATATTTTCAATTACATTTAAACCACTTGTACAAGTAAGATACCAAATATTAATTAACATGATCTATGGCACTATTACAAAGAAAATACTTTTAAAAAGTCTAAAACCAAACATTAAAATGATTCTATCAAAACTACTTTTATAAATATCATTTGTTAATAAACCAATTTGGTTTAAAATTAATATTTATATAAACACTCCCAAAATACCCTAATATTGTATCAATCTTTTCACATAGAGATTTTGTCTTTATGTAATATGAGATTTAACAAAACCAAAAGTAATAAATTTAAACACTTTTAAAACCATTAAGGACCATATTGAAGATATGAGGACCAAATTATGCAAACTTAATTTTACATTATTATTTAATTTACTTGAGCCATATTTAACATGAGAAGAGAATTTATTTCACATTTGTAAGCTGAGTATCATTACTTTGTATGCAGAAGTATTGGTTTGATAAGATCACAAAGAGTAATTCCTACTTTATATATCCAAAAGGCCTCTCAATAGCTTGGATCGATGATTCTCGATACTGGAGATGGACAATCGTGGAACAGTTTGGGTATAATCTTTAACCACATTTATTCATCTAAATATAGGTTAAAATATCATCTTGGTCCATGTATTTTCAATTGTCCAAGTTTAGTTTTTCTTCTTTAAGTTTCTATGGCTAGTTTATTATTATTTTTGAAAAAAAACTTTTGTTATTTCTATAAATATTTTTATTATAAATTTTGAAAGCATGTTTTTACATAAAAGACTAAATTTAAGATTTATTATTAAAAATATAAGGACTAAAATTAGACAATTGAAAGTTTTATGGACTAAAATTGAACAAACGTCAAGCAACAAGAACGAAAATGGAATTTTTAACCTAAAATATATCTCATTCCATCCTTCTATTTGTTTTTTTTTTTTTCTTGAATGCGTTGAAAAACAAATGGATGAATAATTTGAAAGTATATATGAGATTAAAAAAAAAAAAAAAGAAAGAAAAAGAAAGATGCTTCGGATCAGTGAATTTGAATGAATTTAATCTTTATAATTTATTTAATAATTAAAATGAAAAAGATTGTTTGGATATAATTTTGAAGAATAGTTTTATCTCTATATACTTAAAACGGGTAAGTTAAATTATAAATTTGGTTCCAATGGTTTGACAAAGAAAATCAAAATTTAATCTCTAATTTATAATTAGAATTTAGTCTCTATGATTCTATAAACCTTTATATATCATTTTTATAGTAGTTAGGGACTATTAATTATAATTATTTTATCAAAGGCTATTTATGATTTTTTATCGAATTATGGAGACTACATTCTAACTTTTAAAAATTATAGGGAGTAAAGTACTCCAACTTTTTCAAAACTATAGAAACCAAATTTATAATTGAATTAAACAAATATTTAATACGAAAAGACAGATAATAACAATTTGAAAACAAAATTATGATGGAACAAATTGGTTGAATGAATAGTGTTTATATATTTGATCTTTTGATGGTGTAAAAAACTTTGCAGTAGGAGAGTTGAAGCGGCTGAGCTGATAAGGGTAAGTTGGTTTGATGTGCGTGGGAAGATCAAGGCATATTTTCTCTCACCTGGGATTACATATGAAATCTATTATGATTTATTCTTAAGGAGTTCTGCCTCTGGATGGAATGAAGCTGTTGTCTTCTCCATCAAGTTGCCAAATGGGTTTACAATTGCGAAATCTGAAGTCCTACAGAATAAGCCACGAGAGCAATGGTTTCAAATCAAGATCGGGGAATTCAAGGTCGACGATAAATATGGTTGTAACAGTGTTGAGGAGTACGAGTATTCCATGTTGAACCATGGAGGGCATTGGAAGACGGGGTTGATCGTCAGAGGTGTTGGAATTCAAGCAAAGCAACCATCTTTACAAATAGGTTGCGGATGCTCGAGTTAAAAATGAAATCTCTCTCTCTCACTCTCTCTATCCTCAGACTACCTACTTGTATTTTGGTTTAAATAAATGAGAGAGGTACACTAGTCTTGTTTTCTAATGTAAACAACAAGAGTTATGTAATAGTATAAAAAATGATATATAATTATAAAAACTTTTGCTTACAATACTTTTTGCTTTTTATACATTATAAATGATGATCTTTAAGTAGTATCATCATCATGAAATTAAAAGGTATAAATATAGAGGTAATTTATTAATCTATCAAGGAAAATATAATGAGCAAAGAGCAATTGGAGAAAACCAATAATACTATAAATATCACAAATTATGTATAAAATAGATACCCATTCTTAGTGTCAAAAAAACCAAATGTCACTCCTTCTCCACTTCACATATATGGTCATGTGTCTTGTAAATACTCATTCTTAGAATCCATGTAATTCACTCCCTACTTGCCAAATTTCCTATAAATAGTGGCATTTTGTGGGTTTTGAAAGACACACATTAGGCAAAATCCATAAAAATTGAAGAAAGCGGAGAATTTAGAGAAATTTCTTATTTTATATTTTGTTAATTTATATATTATTTATAATTTATTTTAATATTATATTATATTGGTATTCATATTCCTGTTGTACTCCTCAAGTTTACAAGATGTTATCAGCACGAGTTTTTTTCATTTCCCTCACTGAAGGTAGGTTCTAAAGGTATGTCGGTTTTTCTCTCTTCGTTATAATTAATAAATTGAATGTTATTTTACATATTCGATATATATTAAATTTCTAATATAAATATAATATTTTGTAATAGTGTTACTATAAAAATATTATAAAATTAGAATTTGTAGCATTTGATATTGATGATAATAATTATTTGTCATTAGATCTTGATGCCAAAACACACTTGGATACATAAAAATGCAATCATCAAAAAACAATTTTTTTTCCTATAATTCATCGTAAATGGATGCACTTGAGGCTCCAAAATTGTAAATCAATATGTTAGATAAGACATTTTTCTACATTTCGGATATGATCCTGCAGTAGTAATATCGAGAGAAAGGTTTCAAACAGTATTCTGAACTAATTTCATGTCTTCTCGTGGCCAAAAAAAAAAAAACATATTATTGATGAAAAACCATGAAGCTTGACAAGCTGGAACAACACTATTCTTTGAAGTAAATGCTGTGAATTTTAATAATAATCGTGGTTGAGGTCGTGGTCGTGATCGAGATCGTGACTATGGCAGAGGAAGAAATTATTATTATTATTATGGTGGTCGTTTTAAGCATTCAAATTTCAAAACAACCATACAAAATGATTATCACAAAGGAAAAGCTCCACAAGATAAAAGTTCAAAAAGTGTTGAAAATAAATGCTTTTGATGTGGAATGACTGGGCATTGGTCACGTACCTGTCGTACGTCAAAACACATAGTTGATCTCTATCAAGCATCCCTGAAGGAAAAAGAAAAAAAAATGTGGAACCAAATTTGCCATACTAGGATAATGACATATTTGACCTATTTCATATAACAAATTTGTATGTGCTGGACTTCTTTGAATCTCCTAAAAAAAATGGACAAAATTGATGGAACATTAAGTATTTCCTTCGACTTTGAAAATATATAGATTTAATATGTTGTTCTTTTTATTCATCTCCATATTTTTTTTCTCTTTTCTTAGTAGATGTTAACCTTTATATATTTCAAATGTTGTTATTCTTATTGTAATTTTTTTTTCTTTTAATGAAGAAACCTCGATCATTTTCATATGTTGAGTGATAGAAAAATGAGCAAAGAAGATCTATGTCTGGGAGACAGTGGAACTACACACATACAATACTTACAAGTAGAAAATATTTTTCCAAACTAATAATGCTAGAAGCAAAAGTCAATACAATATCAGGTTCTGCAAACTTAATTGAAGGGTTTGGAAAAGAATATACTATTTTGCCTAGAGGAACAAAATTTAGAATTGACAATGCATTGTTCTTTAGTCAATCAAAGAGAAATCTACTTAGCTTTAAAGATATACGTTGTCATCCTTATCATATTGAGACTAAAAGAAAGAATAATATTGAGTATCTTTATATCATATCTACTGTCTCATATGAAAAACGTATATTGGAAGAGTTGTCTGCTTTATCTTTTGGATTATATTATACTCATATACGAGTAATTGAAACATATGCAATAATGAACCTGAAGTTCATGAATTCAAACATATTTACAATTTGGCATGACAGTTTAGGTCATCCAGGATTTATAATGATGAGAAGTATTATTGAGAATTCAAGTGGACATCCATTAAAGAGCCAGAGGATTCTTCAATCTAATGAATTATCATGTGATGCTTGTTCTCAAAGAAAATTGATACTTAGACCACCACCAGCTAAAGTGGGGATTGAATCACCTGCATTTTTAGAATGAATTCATGGTGATATATTTGGACCTATTAACCCACCAAGTGAACCATTTAGAAACTTACATTTCACCAGGATGAGTATAAGTAACTTGACCTTAATCATCCTGAGTGAGTTGTGAACTCCTACCTATGAGGTTAATTCTTTGATTTGTATGAGTGAGAGTGGTTGATACGCTGACTCAAAAGCCTACCATTTTGAGAATTCATCTAATTCGGGAGCTGATAACACAGTTACACAAGAAGAAATTCACTCATTCCCTATTGTTTGGTAAGTAGATAAATTTCCCCCTTAAGGGCTAATTCCAGAGTTTAAACAATGTGGTGTCACACCCTCTCCTGGCTCGAGAAGGGTTTGGTTTTATAGTTGAACTATAACTAATTGTTCAATAGAGGGATCAGTGGTACTTAAAGAGTTAGATATAACTATAGGGGTAAAATGGTAATTTTGACCCAGTTGTACTTATAACAATTTGTGAAGATCAACACGCTATTGATTGGTTATATCCAATTGACACAGAAATATATTTATTGTACGAAGAGTGCACTATCAGTCTTTAATGGAGTGACAGACAATTAATTTAGGTTGATTAATTTAATTAAAGAGTTTAATTAAATTAATCAAATATCATTGAAGCTTCAATCTATAGGTCCATAAGGTCCCTTTGTTAGCTCAATAAGGATTAATGAGAAACAAATTAATTTTGAATTAATTTGAATTGTTTATATTAATCAAAAGGAATTAATTATATAAGATATAATGTATATAATGTATATGATATATTATAATATAAAAATTTAATGAGAGAAATAAATATTTGAATATGATTAAAATATTAATTATATGAATGTGATTCATATAAAAACTACAAATTAAAATTGTTGGGGTTGATGCTCTAAATCTCGTAGGGTCCTGTAGTTTGTAAACACCTATATGAACAAATACTTATGATGTAATAATATGAGATATTTTCTTAACTGTTGTCTATGAAATATGAGATATTTTAGTTGCATTAACCATAAACCAATCAACTAAGATCCCTGGTTATCATTGTAACTTAAGCATGTATGTGGAGACATACAAGTGGATCATGCCTTAAGTGATAACCTAAATGGTCTGTAGTATATGGATAAAGGAGGAAAACCTTATTTTGGTGACACTATGGATACGGCCCGCTTTGTAGATGTTACAAGTGTTGTAAAGTACTACATATGGTCTGATCCTGATCATTCATGTGAAGACATGCGAGCAGGGTATCCTATACAAAGGAGTTTGTATAAAATCGGACCACGAAATGTTTAGTCTTGTTATATAACGCCATTCATGATAGAGACTTTCATTTTACTAGGATGACCATAGGTAACATGACCTTAATCCTAAGTGAGTTAGGAACTCCTGCCTATGAGGGCAGTCCTTTAATTTGCATGGGTGCGAGTGGCCAGATTTCCGACTCAAACCTACCACTTTAGGTATTCGTCTGATTGGGGAGCTAGGAACTCAGCTACACAAGATGGAATTCACGCCTTCCCCGAAGCAGGGGTAAGTAGATAGATTGCTCCCTTAAGGGCTGATTCCAAGGCTTGAACGATGTGGCGTCAGGAATCAATGGTACTTAAGGGGTTAGATGTAACTACAGAGGCAAAAAAGTAAATTGGCCCAACTGTACTTACAAGCGATCTGTGAAGGGTTATCGTACTGTTGATTAGTTATATCCAATGGACACAGAAATATATCTGTAGTGAGAAGAGTGCAGTTGTCGATCTTTAGTGGAGTGTCCGACAGTTAACGGATAGTGGATATCGTGAAAGAGTTTAGAAAGTTATTCACGTATCGTTGGAATTTCAAGCTACATGTTCATAAGATCCCCTTAGTAGCTCAATGAATTCAAGTTGAGAATCAGTTTTTAGGTTAGTTTAAAGTGTTCAAATTAACAAGAGAGAATTTGATAATATATGATATAATTAAATTGGTTCAATTATATGTGATATAATTGATTTGATGTATTAGATATATTAATTGGAGGATTTGATATAAATATGATTTATATTAAATAAAAGGAGAAAAGAACTCTGATTTAAATATTACATATGATGAGATATTGAAACTATAGGTTATAAATATAATATGATAAGTTAGTTATTATATTTATTTATAATAAAAACCACTACAAGAATTTTGGGTTTTAATGTCGGTTGGAAAAAGTGAAACCGGATGTATAATGTCGGTTTTATTTTTTTAAAAAAAAGCGGATCTTTAATGTCGGTTTTAAACTGGCATTGTAGGTAAACCTTTAATTTCGGTTTAAAACGCATCTAAAGATCCGCTTTTCTTTTTTAACCCCCCCCCCCCCCCCAATTTTCTTTTTCCTTTCATTCCCAGACTTCCACTCACCAACAACCCACGCGAACCTATTTTCCCTCCCACCTCATTCATTTGCTCGATACCATCTCATCGACGGCGACGCACGTGAGTGAGTACAGAGTCCGAGCGTGAGATTTAATCGCTGCTTTGCCATTAAGAAGCTCCACTCCTCGATTTCCAACAATAAAATCGGATCTAACGAGGGGAAAAAATATAGATATCTTATTCATTAATCCCCTCCCTACTTCAATACAGATTAACAATTTCTTCATCTTTTTTCATAAAAAAGAACAGAAAAAGATAAACAAACCATCCGAGCGTGTAACTCGTTCCGAATTACCGGCGTCGACGCAGCATTTGAAAATTCGGTGAGCGGAATCGCACAGTTTTCGTTCTCACTGCAAACGCCTTCAGTCCGGCCTTAGACAAAACCAAAGGGTGAAGAACAAGCAATTCAACCTCTTGCATCTGCAAAACATCCGGAAAAAAACGAGAAATTTACAACCAACAAAAAATAGAGGAAAAAAGAAAAAGAAAAGAAGCATGTAATTACGTCAAGAGAAGGTTGAGGAGGTCGGAAAGGGGAGGAGGCGAGGTGGCAGAGGAGGTGTATAAGGAGATCGTCCGGCAAGACATCGAAGAGATCGGAATCTGCGACGAATTTACGAATGTTATCGGCCTCTTGGTGCAAATCATGTTGAAGAGTTTCGTGGTTACATGCGTTGAGAGTAGAGAATTTGGAGTGTGGTACGGCAGCGTGCGGCGGCGTGTTGGTGTCTCTCTGGTGTGGGAAATGAAAATAAGGATAACCGTTCTGCTTTCTCTTTTTTAGAAATTTATTTTAATTTTGTTTTCCTGTGCATTCAGTAAAGACGAATTCCAATGGGGCGGTTTTTATATATACACACATCCACCACTTTAATGGCGAAAGAGAGTTGCCACATCAAAATCAAATGTGGCAACTCTCTTTCGAACTTCTACTCTAAGTCTGGGAGTTTGGGATTTGTAATAAGAGCCTTCAAGAAAATTAAGAAAAAGAATGTGATTTCATGGACTTCAGTTGTATCTTCCTGTTGTGATAATGGTCAAACAGTTTGAAGTTTAAGTTTCTTCGCCGAGATGCTCTCGGATGGTGTGGAACCAAACAAGTACACTTTAACAAGTGTCTTGAGCACTTGTTGTATAATGTTGACATTAGGTTTAGGAGCACAGATTCATTCACTAAGCGTGGAACCTTCATTGAAGGTTAGAACTTTGTAACCATCATTCTCATATGTAGATTTGAACTTATTATATGGTTATCTATGTGTATATTCCTGAAATTCTTGTTGAATATTTAAATTTCAGTTCAATTTTTAAAATGTCCCAGAAATTCTAGAATAAATGTGAAAACGCTAGGTTAGCATATAGCTAAAAATCATTACAAGTATAAATTTATGATGAATTTGCTCTACTAGCGTTCTTTAACATCCGATTTAAATAGTTAGTATCTAGCTCTGTAACAAAATCAGTATTTCTATAACATTAGTGACATTTTTCATATTAAGATTCGATAAGCATCATTCTAATATTCGATTTAAATTATTTGATCATTCGATAAGCATCACTACAACAATTTTGCCTTGAATGTACCATTTATGCACATTCCCAATAAACACGATTAGTTGAATATGAATTCTGATAACATTTTCACTTTCAATCCTTTGTCTTAAACCTTTTTTGTTTATGTATTTTTTAGGTGTTTGGAAGGGGTGGGGAGGAGATGAATTTCTTGCAACAGCAAGGGATTAAGGTGAAAATTGTTCCTGGTAAGTGCATTTTTTAATGCTTGCAGTTTTAAGCACAGTTTCTAAGTGTTTTCGAGTGACTCTAATGATATGAAAATTCCTGTTTGAGAAGTTATAGTGTGCTTATTTCTCTTTGGGCCATATTGGATTAGAATGTAACATCTATTTATGACTCATGGATACTATTTATTTGTAGTTTAGATTTGATTCAAGGTGCTCGAGTTTGTAGGTCGCACTATGGTAGTTTGTGGGTTATTCATGCAATATGTTAGTTTTTGTGACAATTTTTTAGGTTTGAAGTATATTGTGAGCTAAATTTGCTTATTGATGTATGTGTTCTTGAATATTCTTTTTTTGGGAATTCTGATAGTTCTGTTGAGAACAAGTGGTTGTGAAATATTTTTGGGAGTGTATCGTTATGCTGCCGAAAATTTTCCGTCTTCTTCGTATCTCATATCTAGGTAACCAAGCTTCTCTTCTTCAAGATCTTGAAAAAGAAGATTCTCTCATTTATTCAACTATTGAGTTTTCTTGTTTTGCAGATGCAACAAAGGAGTAAATATTTTGTATCCAACCTTTTTATGCTTTTTCTTGGGGAACTTTAGATCCAACACATTCACTACAAGAATTTTGCCTTGAATGTATCATTTATGCCCATTCCCAATAAACACGGTTAGTTGAATATAAATTCTTATCACATTTTCACTTTCAATCCTTTGTCTTAAACCTTTTTTGTTTGTGATCCGTTAAACAATAGCGATCAGACAAAGATGCCTATAACCAGGCACTGCTGAAGCTAGGGGGTTGGTTCAAGAAGAATTATGAAGGGATCCATACTTACCAAGTGGAGAGAGACAGTAATCTCATAATATTTAAAAAATCATAATGTTTGTATTACTTTTAATTTGTGTTTTCAAGGCCTGAATTATTGTACAGCCTTTTAAATTATAATTTTATAGCAGAATTTGTGGATTAAATGTAATAGATTTACAATCCATACATGAATAATATGTCATAGCCACAACGTTCAATGATGATGTTTCATGTTATAGTTTTTGACCAAAAAAATGGATTTGACAACGGAATTTAGAAAAAATGGACAGATTCGGGCTTCAATGTCGGTTAATAATTAAAAAAAAAAAATAGAGGCTTTAAAGACCTTTAATGTTGATTGGAAATTTCACTGAAGGTCTTTAATGTCGATTGCAATCGAAATTAAAGACCTTTAATGTCGATTGCAACCGACATTGAAGGCTGTGTTATTGAAGCCCTTTAATGTCGGTTTAAAACCGACATGAAAGGAAACCGACATTAAAGAGCTTTAATAACACTATCATTAATGTCGGTTATCAACCGACATTAAAGCCCTCTAATGTCGGTTTAAAACCGACATTAAAGCCCGAATTTCTTCTAGTGAACAATTATGAGAATTTTTTTTAGTTGGTTATTTATTTTCTCTTTTAACCATACAAGGGGGAGGAAATTTTCAGTTTTTTAATAACTGAAGGATAAAATGAAAAGAGTTTTCATTTTATGAACGATTGCTTCATTTACTGAATTACTAATCATTTGCTCACGAGAGACTAAACGATCGAGTGAGATTTGCTAGATGATCGGCTCTAAACGATTGAGCGAGAGACTAAACGATCGAGCGAGATTTGCTAGACGATCGGCTTTAAACAATTGAGCGAGAGACTAAACAATCGGCTAGACGATTACTCATGAGAGCGGGATATTACTAGACAATTGGCTAGACGATTCTCAAGAGAGCGAGAGATTACTAAACAATTCAAGTACTCTCAGTCTATGTAATAGACAAAACCTTTCTTCCACTTACTTGATCGTGTAGACGATTTGCTAGACGATAGGCTTTAAACAATTGAGCGATAGACTAAACAATCATCTAGATGATTGCTCACGAGAGCGAGATATTACTAGACGATTGGCTAGACGATTCTCACGAGAGCAAGAGATTACTAAACGATCAAGTACTCTCAGTCTATGCAATAGACAAAACCTTTCTCCCACTTACTTGATCGTGTAGTTCAATCATTTTCTTCCTCCTTCCCACACCTCTTGGATTCTCACTCCGAGAATACCAAGGTTACCGAGTGGTAGTGTCGAAGGGTTGCTATTCAAGGATCAGACTATTTGTGATTGTGATGACAGCGAGAGGCTGCTAGACGTAGCTCACGAGAGCAAGATATTGCCAGAAGATTCTCACGAGAGCGAGAGATTTCTAGAAGAAGAATTCTTCAAGTGTACGTCTCTCAATTCTTTTTGTATTTGATTAAGAAAGCATGCTGTAATTTTCTTGAAGATGCATAACTATTCTATGTATTTGTGAATGCATTTATTCTTTCACAATGAGCTTGGAAAGATCTTGCTTCCGCTCACTAGTTCTCTTGAATAAGAGTTCCTTCAAAAATTAATATGAATATGATTCATATTAATACTATAGATTATATGAGAGAGTAATAAACTATAATATAAACTATAGGTTATATGTTATATTTGATATAACATATAATTGAATATTTATATATATGTATGCATTAAGTTAGTTATTATATATATTTAAAATTCAAAATTTTGAATTCTGTTTTTAAAATTAAAATAAAAAGGGAAGGGAGTAATGCACAATTTGTGGAAAGGAGAACTGCTCCTACTTCATCTGCTTCCTTCTTCCTCTCTGTGAGATCTGTAAAAATTCTCTTAGAATACTCTTCCTCTCTTCCACACCAAAATTAAGATATAGAAGCCCACACACTTTCTATTGATTCCCATCCTTGAGAATAACAAGGAAGAATTTGTGGTGGTGTTCTTTTTGGGAAAGTGTTGTTATTCGTGTTGTCGAGTTCAGGAGATCAAGAAGGTGAAGTTCATGTCGTGCTTTGAACGAGAGAGGAAGCGAGAAAACAGTGTACTTCAAGGATGAGTTGCTCTCGTTTTCCTTTTCCCTCTCTATTTTCATTGTATAAAATGCATGCTTAATTAGTTTCGTTTATCAAAGTTTCCATCCCTCTGTATTTCATGTTTGTAAAATGAAATCGGGACACAATGGTAGTCAATTGCTTCCACTTCGGGGTATTCCAAACCATACACAATGTACATTACTTTCAAATGCACAAGACCCATTGGGCATGCATCACTTTCATACACCCCATGCCTCTCTAAGTATGATGGAATGTACACCATTTTTATACACATAATTTTGTATACATCACTTTCGTATACACAAAATACGTTGGGCATGCAACACTTTTGTTGGTAATGTCAAAATATTTATGATACTTTTTTCTCTCTCCTCTCTGAAACTGTTGAGCTACTTGATTAGCCACAACCGTGCTAAAGCCAACTTCTGTCTTCATCATAGTTGTGGTAAAAGTTGCCCATATTTGTATTGCCAAATGGCTGCGGGGCCACTGGTGGGTCTAGAGGCTGACCTCCTACTGGCTCATTCAAGACATTTCTTGCATTCCTAGCACTGGAGGCTCTTGTGACACTCAAGGATCTCAGCCTCTAGCAGGCATACCTCATCTACCTATTCCTCTTTCTCCTTGTGTCTTGTCCTAACATCCACACATACAACTAGATTCTATTAGATTTCCCATGACTAATAAAATAACCTACTAAAGCACTAAGTCAAATGATCTTTCATACATTATATATTGTAAACATTTATCGAAGAAAATGTATTCACAACTAACACATGAAGTTTTTGCCTTAACTGCTTATCACACACCTTGGAACGCACCATTCTTATAGAGAAAGGCACATTCACATCTTCTTAACCCGAAATGGTAAATGGTTAGGGAGAGGAAAAGTTCCTTTTTTTAGGGTACCTCTGGGAACAGATCCAGTTGATGGAACGCGAGACATACGCAGTGGAATAAGGATCTAATTACACTCTAATTGCTTTTAAGTAAAAGGAAAATAGCATGTAAATATAGGAAAAAACAGTAAATTAAAAGGGATATAATACAACCTTTGTAGCTCCTGAAAAATGCTTTTTGTCATTGAATCTCGACCCGAACTCTTCCGGACCACCACTAGAGTTTACCCGCTATTCTCTGGACTCAGAACCGGGTTGTGGGACCCAGTGAATGAAGGAATGAAAAGGGGAAGAAGTGGTGGTTCAAAGTTAATGTGAGAAAAAGGAAATTTTTTGTGGGAATTTTCGAAACCAAAATTATAAAAATTCAGCTTGCTTAAAGGAGAAAAAAAAGAAGAAATTTGTTTTATAAAACTTCCTTTTTATAAAACAATTACGTGCATCTAATGCATGTAGAAACTTACCAAAAATCAACACCTCACAAAGCACTAAACCAAAGTGGGCTATGTGTCATTCTATAATATTTACACATAGTCCACTTAAGTTAGTGGGATTATCCAACAAAATGTTGGATAATTCCACTAACTCTAGTCAAGGGCAAAATAGTCTTTTTCCATTTGGTCAAAGTCAAACTTTGACTTTTAGCGAAAAAGTTAACCCTTTGACTTTTAGCGAAAAAAGTCAACCCTTTGACTTTTTACAGTTTTGCCCCTTTTGACTAATTTTGACCTCCCGAATATGAATCCGCATTCATATTTTCAAAATTCAAATCACATCTGAATATAGAGCGCCATACAAAAAACCGATAGCGAGAGACGTCGAAGCTGCCAGACGAGCGTCGGGAGAGCCGTCTCCCGACGGCTAACAAATGGCATCGAGAGTTCCCATGGGAACTCTCAACGCCTATTTTTAATCGTCAGGAGTTCCCGGGGAACTCCTGATGCTAGTTTTAGTCATCAGGAGTTCCCCGAAACCTCCTGACGGGCCTTTACGGCATCGGGAGACACAGTCTCTCCCGATGACCTAACTCCCAATGCTCTATTTAAGCGTCGGGAGGACTCATTTTTCTTGTAGTGACACTCTTCGAACGACTGAACCCAAAGAAGCAGAAAACCTTCTACCGATCTACCAGCACTCAACGAGTCTATCGACAGCTAATAACGGGCAGAAATGCACGTTATCATAGTGTTATTTCTTAAGCAATGCTGGCTTGCGCAGATAAAATATGTTAAATTGCATCCAAAAGCATTAAGTTTACAACATTGCGGTCGCATGCGTTCATCGCATAGAAACAGTTGAGTTTTGTATTTTTTATGCAAAATATGCGTTGACACAAGGCGGAAAGAGCGATCACAGGAAATCATTGGTCGAGTGCAACATTACCGCAAGGCTTTGCGGTGATTTGTGTTCGCAAACATCTGCTCAAGAAGGATCGCCGCATACAGTCAGCGCAACTTGGTGGGCTCATCTAGGTGAAAGGCATAATTAATCACGATGGGATAGAAAGCTGATGACGGTCGAATCTGAATTAAGCAGACAGCCGCTAACGATAACAAGTACATTCACCTTTTCGATGACAAATAATCAGCACATCAGTCAGGGAATTAAAGCCATCCCATCTATGCAATCATAAGAGAGAAGCCGCCTTCACCCCGAAGCTCCATAAATACTAGAGGCATCCTTCAGAAAAAGGGTTCCACTAGTTAACGAATTCACCGATTTAGGAGCTTTAGCCTTGTCCATAATTTTCTTTTATTTTTAAAGCAGAGCAAGGGAAGAGTAGAGACGCCGGAAGATCGCTCAGGGCAACTGGAGAGAGAACCTGGAGGCATAAAAGTAGAGAGCGAGCCGATTCTCACGAGAGCGAGATTATCTTTTGAACACGAGTAGAAAGACAGTGTAAAAGCCTAGGCAGCAAGAGATTACTACTAGGCTCTTTATTCTATTTTTGCATTGTTATTTTGTACTTCATCTTTATATTTATACAATGGAAGTTCTTATTCTACATCTATTCACTCTCTTAACACGCATGAGTAGCTAAACTTTTTGAATGGGTTGAGAAGAACTAAGTTAACATGACCCAGGATGTTCATTGCTTGTGATTATCTTGTGTTATGCTGTGCCTAATATCCCTTTAGAGCTACACGAGAGAGAGTCTAAAGAAAGAACCTAAGACTTGAGAGAGCTAGGTTAGAATCTAGACTCGAGAGAGCAAGATTAGAAATGCATAAACAAGAGATAGGGACTTAGAGATAAGCTTTGTTTGCCAACCTGCATCGCATGCATCCTAGAGATAGGAATGATATTATGTGGTCGCCTTATTTGTGTGTGTATCATTTTGTCATTGCATAAATAAGAATAGAGGCTTATGTGTAGGTCCTATAGACTTATCGCATATATCGCATGCGTTCTAGCCTTAGAAGCCGTGGCATTCGCATCGAGAGGTGGTTTACTGTTGTATGCATGTTGCATGATCGCATAGCATGAATGCATCCTAGGAAGTGTTAGCCGAAACTTTTCTCAACTTGTTCACCACATACTCATCGTATCTTCCATTTATCAACTCTTTTCGAACTCCACCACATTTGTTTATTTTCATTACCGTAACAAACAAAACCAATACTGATTTGAGTTACCGGTTACTGCAAACTTTTCCTAAAAATTATCACCGCAACCTGTTTTCCCAAGTCCCTGAGTTCGACCCTAAGAAACTCAGTGGGGTTTACACATGGATTCCACTGGGAAAACTTGAGTGCTCAACGCATTCCATCATCGAAATTCATCCATAATCCCACGTCATAAAATAATACATCAAGTTTTTTGCGCCATTGTCGGGGACTTCGGCAAAAAGTGTGCTAACGGTAATTTTTCTGATTTCTTTGCAAACTCTCAATCTTTGGCAAATTACGACCTGGAGATTGAGAGAACATTTCAACGCGGAATAAGAGACAACTGCCAACAAGAGAGAACACCAAGAATGGCGAAACAACTGGAAGCAAGGGCTGCAAACGCGAATAATATAATGGCCAACCCCATCCTTTTGACGAATGACCGCAATAGACCCATCTGGGACTATGCGTCGCCGAACCTCTATGATTTCTCCCTAGGAATCATGAGGCCGACGTTAGATTTATCGAGGTTTGAAATGAAGCCGGTAATGTTGCAGATGATCCAGGCTGCTGGGAAGTTTGGAAGGAGGCGTGGCGAAGACCCTCACGCCCACCTCCGGAGCTTCATAGAAATCATCAACACTTTTGTGTTCCCGAATATCTCCACCGAGGAAGTTCGACTCACTTTTTTCCCATTTTTCTTATGCGATCAAACAAGTAAATGGGCATATTCTCTTGAACCGAGGGAGAGAACTTCATGGGAACAGGTGGTGGAAAAGTTTATGAAGAAGTATTTTCCACTAACCAAGAATGCTAGGAGAAGGAAATTAATAACAAATTTTGAACACGAAGATGACGAATCGCTCAGTGATGCCTGGGCGAGGTTCAAGCGGATGGTAAGAAACTGTCCACATAATGGCTTACCATACTTCCTAGAAATGGAGATTTTTTACCAAGGACTGAATCCCTCTTCGCAGACCGCTGCCAATGCGGCAGCCGCTGGTGGTCTGCTAGACAAAACATATGAGGAGGCAAAGAGTATACTTGATCGCATTTTCAAAAACCACGAGGATTGGCGGGAAAGCGATCAAAGATTAAAAATTAAAGATAATGATGCAAACAACGGGGCCATCGCTTCCTTGCAAAATCAAATGACTGTAATGATGAGTTTGATACAAGGCATCACAATTAATAACACGGGAGCGAAGAAAGGGCAGGTCAACGCAATTGCTTAAACAACCACAAGTTGTGTCATTTGCGGAGATGCTCACTCGATGGAAGAATGTCCAGCTAACTCGCAGTTAGTATGCTTCATAATTAATAATCCCTATTCCAATACATATAACCCTGGGTGGAGAAACCACCCAAATTTTGCAACAACAAAGCTTCCAACCAGTGGCGCAAAAAGGAGAGTCACCCATATTTTTCCCGCAAAACAACAATCTAACGCATAGTCAAGTTAGCAGCTCGCAAACACCGTAATCATCGTCCTTAGAGAGCTTTTCAAGCAACATCCATTCGAAATCTAGAAATTAAACTAGGACAAATTGCAGGCGAGCTAAAAAATAGACTGCAAGGAGCGTTTTTTAGCTTAACTGAGCTCCCTCGCAATGCTGGGGTACCGGGAAGGAACAATGCTTAGCAGTCTCCTTGTTAAGAGACAACATGACTGCGGAAGTAGGGGAGGAGCCCATCGCAAACAACTTGAATGTGGTGACAACCGAAGACCCGTTGACCTATAATTTGGAAAAGCCCAAGAAAATGAACCCCGAAATTGCGTCCACCCTCAAGCCTTCAGACCTTGAGTCAGAAGAAGGCCAACCACCAGGAGATCCGCAAAGATTGAAAGAGAAACAAAATGACGAAGACAAGATCGCAGTAGTGGCTGTAGTACAAAATGCTATGATCCCACAAAAAATGTGCAACCTAGGAATCTTAACGATACCATGCTTTATTGGAGGGGTCTACAGTAGCCAAGCACTATGTGACCTTGGGGCAAGTATAAACATAATGTCGCTATCAATCTTCAAATAATTGAATGTTGGCACACTCACGCCCACAAAGGAAACTCTCCTACTCGCGGACAGATCTCAAATACACCCTGAAGAAGAATTGAAAAATGTCACAATCTTAATTGATAAATTCCTCTTGCCAATAGACTTCCTTATTTTGGATTACAAAGTAGACGAAGATGTGCCCATCATATTGGGACGACCTTTCCTTTTTACCGGTCGCGCTCAAATTGATGTGCGCAAAGGGGAGATCGTAATGAACATTTATAGGGAAAAGCTCCGGATTAAGGCAGTCAAGATCCCGGAGGACAAAGAAAAAAGGAAAAAGCCACCGTGGACGTGAAAAGACTAGCTTGGAATAAGCAGTCCCTCAGTTACTACATAACTCAACCTCATTAGGGACGCAAACCTTTTGAATATCCTTTCTCTACATCAATACTTCATGAACTTTCAGCATCTTAAGTTTGTCTATTATTGCATATCGATTTTTTTTTCTTTATATTCTATTATGAAAAAAATTGGACGCAATTTTTGTTTAATCTTATTTGACCCTTTCTCTATTTTTCTTGCAATAATTGAGGCATTGGATTGCAGAGGTGTTACACGAAGAAGCAACTTATCTTATTCAGTCACTGCAATCTAAAAAAGATAGATCTCCGCAAAGAAGGATGCATCAACACATAATGCGGGCGACAGCGCAAATTTAGGGATTGTATTCTTCTTTAACCTTATTTCAAATTTTGTGCCATCGCATCACATTTTAGTTTTAAAAGTTTTATCACCGCATCCTCTTTGATTACTGCAATCATTTAATATTGATAAATTTAGTGAGTCGCAGCATAAATTCTTTGCCAATTATGATTTCAATGATGAGACACATGCTTCTATTTTTTTCGTATATACTAAAGTCAACTTAATCTTAGAAAAGTCACCTCATGAAATATTTCTAGAAGTTAGAGGTCTGCTAGCTTTCTTTCAAACTCTCTTTACGAAGCTCTCCAAGAACATCGCATGACTTCTTTCAATCTTTTGGCAATGAGGAAATTGTCGCATTTTAAATTTAGGAGTGAGGTAATTTATTTTCGACCTTGCTATTAAAAAAAAAATAAAAAAAAATAAAAAAAAAA
>NC_052356.1:31716937-31719263 GCF_009727055.1 Benincasa hispida
AAATAAATCATGCGATGTCCCAAAATCGAGTAAAGTTCTTTTGAATGTTAAGCATGCAATCCCCAGGTCTTAGAAATATTTTAAGAAGAGACTTGAATAAGACTTAAGGAAATTTTGGTGTATAGGAGTTGAATGAAGTATCCTTGAGAAATCTAGGAAAAGAACATTGAGGTCGACTTGCTAAAGAAAATCTTTAGCTTATGCTTGAGGACAATCATTGTTTAAATTTGGGGGTGTGAAAACGGGCAGAAATGCACTTTATCGTAGTGCTAAGTTCTTAAACAATGCTAGTTTACACTGATTAAATATGTTAAATTGCATTCAAAAGAATTAAGTTTACAACATTGCGGTCGCATGCATTCATCGTATAGAAACAGTTGATTTTTGTTTTTTTATGCAGAATATGCGTTGACACAAGGCGGAAAGAGTGATCACGGGAAATCATTGGTCGAGCGCAACATTACTGCAAGGCTTTGCAGTGATTTGTGTTCGCAAACATCTACTCAAGAAGGATCGCCGCATAGAGTCAGCTCAACTTGGTGGGCGCATCTGGGTGAAAGGCATAATTAATCACGATGGGATAGAAAACTGATGACGGTCGAATCCGAATTAAGCAGACAGCCGCTAACGATAACAAGTACATTTAGCTTTTCGATGACAAATATTCGATGCATCAGTCAGGGAATTAAAGTCATCCCATCTATGCAATCATAAGAGAGAAACCGCCTTCACCTAGAAGCTCTATAAATACCAGAGGCATCCTTCAGAAAAAGGGTTCCACCAGTTAACGAATTCACCGATTTAGATGCTTTAGCCTTGTCCATAGTTTTCTTTTATTTTTAAGGCGGAGCAAGGGAAGAGTAGAGACGTCGGAAGATCACTCAGGGCAACTGGAGAGAGAACCCAGAGGCGTAAAAGTAGAGAGCGAGCCGATTCTCACGAGAGCGAGATTATCTTTTGAACACGAATAGAAAGACAGTGTAAAAGCCTAGGCAGCAAGAGATTGCTACCAGACTCTTTATTTTATTCTTGCATTGTTATTTTGTACTTCATCTTTATATTTATACAATGGAAGTTCTTATTCTACATCTGTTCACTCTTTTAACACGCATGAGTAGCTAAACTTGTCGAATTGGTTGAGAAAAACTAAGCTAACATGACCTAGGATGTTCATTGCTTGTGATTATCTTGTGTTATGTTGTGCCCAACATCCCTTTAGAGCTACTCGAGAGAGAGTCTAAAGAAAGAACCTAAGACTTGAGAGAGCTAGGTTAGAATATAGACTCGAGAGAGCAAGATTAGAAATTCATAAACAAGAGATAGGGACTTAGAGATAAGCTTTGTTTGCCAACCTGCATCGCATGCATCCTAGAGATAGGAATGATATTATGTGGTCGCCTTATTTGTATGTGTGTCATTTTATCATCGCATAAATAAGAATAGAGGCTTATGTGTAGGTCCTATAGACTTATTGCATATATCGCATGCGTTCTAGCCTTAGAAGTCGTGGCATTCGCACCGAGAGGTGGTTTACTGTTGTATGCATGTTGCATGATCGCATAGCATGAACGCATCCTAGGAAGTGTTAGCTGAAACTTTTCTCAACCCGTTCACCGCATACTCATCGTATCTTCCGTTTATCAACTCTTTTCGAACTCCCTGCATTTGTTTATTTTTATTACCACAACAAACAAAACAGACACTTATTTGAGTTACCGGTTACCACAAAGTTTTCCTAAAAATTACCACCGCAACCTATTTTTCCAAGTCCTTGAGTTTGACCCTGGACTTACCAGGAAACTCAGTGGGGTTTACACTTGGATTCCACTGAGAAAACTTGAGTGCTCAATGCATTCCATCATCGCAATTCATCCATAATTCCACGTCATAAAATAACGCATCAACTGCAACAGCACGAACCAATCGTACACGAACAATGTCGTGAGGATGACACCACCACAAGAGAAACCCGAGTATTCTCGGCGTCAAAAACCCAAAGAATGGGCTCTGGTAAGTTTGGTAGAGGACGGAGGAGAAGACGTCGTATAGACGATAAGCAAGTGGGAGATGAACTTTGCTACCGTATAGCGGATATGCTTATCGTATAGTAGAGCTACACGATCGTTTAGGAAAAACTAAATGACAGTTTATAAAAGATGAATACGATCGTTTAGAGAACGTATGAAATAGACGATCGTTTAGATGAACGAGCTTCTATCGTATAGGCTCTCGCGATCGCTCTTTCGCGGATTCTTTTTGGGCGCGGGCGATACAATGCACAAAAAAAAAATTCATCAAATGAAATCAATTTTCAAAGCTTTAACCC
>NC_052356.1:31719714-31720922 GCF_009727055.1 Benincasa hispida
AGCCACGAGATTCATCATCCGTTAACTGTCAGGGATTCCACTAAAGACCAATAGCTGAACTCTTCTTACCACATATATATTTCTGTGTCCAACGGATATAACCAATCATGAGTACAATGACCCTTCACAGATGCTCATAAGTACAGCTAGGCCAATTTACTGTTTTGCCCCTATAGTTACATCTCACTCCTTAAGTACCACTGATTCCTCTAGTGAACAATACAACATAGTTCAACTATGTGTGAACACCTCTCGAGCCATGAGAAGGTGTGTGGCGCCACATCGTTCAAGCCCCGAAATACGCCCTTAAGGGAGCCATCTATCTATTTACCCCTGTTTTGGGGAAGGAGTGAATTCCATCTTGTGTAGCTGAGTTCACAGTTCCCAAATCAGACGAACCCCTAAAATGGTAAGTGTGAATCGGCGACTTGGCCACTCACACCCATACAAATCAAAAGACCACCCTCAATGGCAGGAGTTCCCAACTCACTTAGGATTGAGGTCATGTTACCTATGGTCATCCTAGTAAAGTGAAGTCTCTGTCATGAACAGTATTATATAATAAGACATTAACACTTCATGGTCAAGTCTTATATAAACTCTTTGTATAGGACGCCCCCGCTCGCGTGTCCCCAACACAAATGATCAGGATCAAACTATCCGTGGCAAGTCACAACACTTGTGACCAATTTACAAAGCGGGCCATGTCCATATCATCACCAGGATAAGGTTTTCCTCCTATATCCATATACTACAGACCATTTTAGTTATCACTTAAGACATGATCCACTTGTATGTCACCACATACATCCATGAGTCACATACAGATAACCAGGGATTTTATATTTATTATTTTGTGGTAAAGCAAATTTAAAACAAATAACCGAGCAAAACAATAAGATGTGAAGTAAATATCATATATTAACAATCACCGGTGTTCGTATATATTGTTTAAAAACTATAGGACACGAGACTTTAGGGCATCAACCCCAATAATTACCCACTTGTCCTAAAGCAAAGTAGGGTGTACAAAAAAAACTTAGTACAAAACAATAAACTAGGGCATAAAAGCCTAGTACAATAAAATCTCCCACTTGCCCTAGTTCAGCCGCGGACTCCTTGGCTCCTTGGAGTTCACCACTGCCCCACTATTATTACAATAGAGAGTAATGGGCCTAGACATATCTGGAACAACTTCTAGGCCTGTC
>NC_052356.1:31721981-31784690 GCF_009727055.1 Benincasa hispida
TCCGCATTCCTCCTGTCATTACAGTCTTATTATAATTTTGAGATCTGAACAATGACGTCAAGCGCCTTTCTGATGGCCAATCTTGAGGAGACCCATTATATATGGTTGCACCCGAAGGATCATAACTCCAAGTCAAGAGCAAAAGGTTGCAAACTTGAATCAGATCGACTTTAACATGGCAACAGGTGAGAAAGTCTCCTCATAGTCGACTCTTTCTACTTAGGTATAACCCTTTGCCATAAGTCGAGCCTTGAAGGTCTGTACCTTCCCATCAGCACCCCGTTTACGCTTGTAGATCTATTTACAACCTATAGGGAGAACCCCATCAAGCTGATCTACAAGATCCCATACTGAGTTAAAGTACATTGACTCCATCTCGAGATCCATGGCCTTAACCCATTCATCCCAGTCAACATCCTCCATTGCCTTCTTATAAGACAACGAATCCTCAATGTCGCCATCTGCTACCATACCAAGGACATCCCGGTCAACATCTGGTAATGCTATAAATCAAAGGACCGTCCTCAATGGCAGGAGTTCCCAACTCACTCAGTATTGAGGTCATGTTACCTATGGTCATCCTAGTGAAATGAAGTCTCTATCATGAACGGTGTTATATAACGAGACATTAACACTTCGTGGTTAGGTCTTATACAAACTCTTTGTATAGGACGCCCCTGCTCGCATGTCCCCAATACGAATGATCAGGATCAGACCATATATGACAAGTCACAACAGTTGTGACCATTCCACAAAGCAGGCTGCGTCCGTAGCATTACCAAAATAAGGTTTCCTCCTATATCCATATACTACAGATCATTTTGGTTATCACTCAAGACATGATCCACTTGTATGTCACCACATACATGCTTGAGTCACATACAGATAACCAGGGATTTTATGTTTATTGGTTTGTGGTAAAGCAAATTTAAAACAAATAACCGAGCAAAACAACAAGATGTGAAGTAAATATCATATATTAACAATCACTGGTGTTCGTATATATTGTTTACAAACTACAGGACACGAGACTTTAGGGCATCAACCCCAACATGCAGATTTAAGGATAATCCCAAATAAACAGGAGTTTATAGTTAGCTCAGGATTAAGATCGAGTTACCTAGGTCATCAAATTTGAATTAGTCAGTTTTATACAGTAAACGGTGTTATAAAGTAAAAGTGACCAAGTCATGGTCCAGTCTTATACAAACTCATTGCATAGGATGCCCCCACTCCCATATCTCTATATGAACGATTCAGGATAACATCGTTTGTACTAACTACAAAGTGGGTCGCATCCATAGTGTCCCCAGAACAAGGCGCCTAACTTATCCCTATACTATAGACCATTTTAGGCTATAGACTCGAACTTGATCCATGTTTTATGTCATCACATAAAGTTCAAGTCTACATTAAATAGCCTCAGGACCTTAATTTATTGGATTTCAAGATTACAATTTCAATAACAATTTTATCGAAAAATAAAACAGGATATGTTTATCAATTTACAAACTACGAGTTTTAGGATATAAAATCCAACAAACTTCTACTTGGACTAAAACTCCTAGTGGAGTATCACAATGTTGAATTTAAGTGAGGAAAAGAAACATGTGAGTACAATAAACTAGGGCATATACCCAAAAGTTCTCCCACTTGTCCTAGTTTACAAACTTTGTAGACCTAGACTCTGTAGGTGACCTTCAAACACTTTAGCCATGAGGGCCTTTGTAAAAAGATCAACAATGTTTTGTAGTGTATCTAGTAAGGATCATATCTTTAGTACCATACACGAGCATGTAGGTCCTCGTTCTCCTAAGATACTTGAGGATATTCTTAACGGCAGTCCAATGATCATATCTAGGATTGGACTGATACCTACTGGATATCCCTACTGCGTAGCATATGTCAAGTCTAGTACATAACATTACATACATCAGGCTCCCTGCTACAGAAGCATAGGGAATATGTCTCATATCCTCAACCTCTTGAGGTGTCTTAGGACATTGATCCTTTGACAAATGAATTCCACATCTATAAGGTAACATACCTCTTTTGGAATTTTACATCTTATACCAAGACAATATTTTGTCTATATAAGTTGCTTGAGACATGGCTAGTGTTATGTTCTTGCGATTCCGAATAATCTGAATCCCGAGAACATACTGCACATTTCCTAAATCTTTCATTTGGAACTGCATTGCTAGCCATTTCTTGATGTCAGTTAGTTAGCCTACTTCATTCCCAATGAGTAGAATATCGTCAATATATAAAACTAAGAACACTATAGTAGAATAGGTGATCTTCTTGTAAACACAATGCTCATCAACATTCTGTTCAAAGCCATAAGATTTGATCACAGTATCAAATCTTATATTTCAAGATCTAGAAGCTTGTTTCAACCCATAAATGGATTTTTGAAGTTTACAAACCTTTTATTCTTGACCCTGTGCAATAAACCCCTCTAGTTGAACCATATAGATACTCTCTTCAAGATCGCCATTTAAAAAAGTTGTCTTGACATCCATCTGCTAAATTTCATAGTCATAAAAGTGGCAATGGATAAGAGTATTCTAATCGCCTTAAGCATGGCAATGGGAGAGAAAGTGTCTTCATAGTCCACTCCCTCTCTCTAGGTATAACCCTTTGCCACAAGTCGAGCTTTAAAAGTCTGTACTTTACCAGCTTGGTCTCATTTTCTCTTATAGATCCACTTACAACCAATTGGTTTTACATCATTTGGTTTATCTACAAGTTCCCAGACATGAAGTACATAGACTCCATTTCGAGGTCCATGGCTTTGACCCACTTATCACGGTTCACATCTTTCATCACCTGTTTATAGGTCGATGGATCCTCTATGTCGTCATCAGGTATGACGATTTGTTTTTCTGTTAAACCCAAATAACGGTTAGGCTAATGAAGAACCCTCCCACTACGTCGAGGCATTCTCAACTCTTGAGAAGGATGTGACTGACCAAATGTACTAGTTTTATCTACTACTTTAGTAGATGAACTAGCTCTATCTGTAGCGTCTTTGGAAATTTCATTCAATACTAATCTACTGCGAGGTTGATGACTTCTTATGTGGTCTTCCTCTAGGAATGTGACATTTTCCGATACAAATACCTTATTCTCTTGAGGATCGTAAAATAGACCACCTTTTGTTTCTTTTAGATAACCTACAAATAGGCATAGTTTTGAACGACATTCCAATTTTTTAGGATTTTGCACCAACACGTGTGTCGGGCATCCGCAAATCCTAAAGTGACGCAAACTGCCTTTACGCCCTTTCCATAGCTCATAAAATGTTTTTGAAACATTTTTAGAGGGAACGTTATTCAAAATATAGACAGCAGTTTCTAATGCATGTCCCCAAAATGAATCAGGTAACTTAGCAAAGCTCATCATTGAGCGAATCATGTCTAACAAGGTTCTGTTTCTTCTTTCAGATACACCGTTCTACTGAGGCATATTAGGTGCAGAGAGTTGTGACTTGATTCCGTGTTCTATAATATAGTCCTGGAATCTTAAGTCCATGTACTCACCACCTCGATCTGATCGTAGTGTCTTAATTGTTTTACCTAACTGGTTCTCAACCTCAACCTTATATTCTTTGAACTTTTCAAAAGAATCAGACTTGTGATACATTAGGTAAATATGACCATACCTTGAATAATCATCAATAAAACTAATGAAATATCCATACCCACCTCGAGCTTTGACATTCATCGGTCCACATATGTTCGATTGTACGAGCTCTAAGGGTATTGTGGCTCTGAGACCTTTTCCAGTAAAAGATCTCTTAGTCATTTTTCCCTTAAGACAAGACTCACATGAAGGTAAAGAATTGTTTTCTAACTGATTTAGGAGTCCATTCTTAACCAATTTCTCAATCCTTTTGAGATTTATGTGGCCAAGTCTTAAGTGCCATAGATAGGCATTAGAAGAAACTTTTTGTCTTTTATTCTGAGTTTCGGCTGTTCTAAACATCTCAGCTTTTAAGACAAATTTTTATTTAGTTAGTCTTAACTTATATAAGTTGTTTTCAAGTATAGCAAAACAAATTTGAATACCTTTTCTGAAAATGAACGCTTCATTAACTTCAAAAGATATTTTATACATTTGTTCCATAATACAACCGATAGATATTAAATTCCTCTTCATAAGAGGTGCATACAAAACATTTTTAGTACTAGATATCTTATCTTCGAAAAATTAACTTCAAGTCTCCCACTGCTTCGGCCGAGACAACCTTTCCCGTTCCAACCTTGAGGGTGATCTCGCCTTCTTCAAGCTTTTTCCAGGAACTAGTTTCCTGAAAAGAGAAGCAAATATGATTAGTGGCTCCTGAATCCAATATCAATGTTAAGGTATCATACTCCACTAAACATGTTTCAACAACTAGTAAATTATATTTACCTTGTGCTTCTTTTTCTGCTTTTTCCTCAGCAAGGTATTTCGGGCAGTTACTCTTCCAGTGCCTGTTTTGGTTGCAGTGGAAACATTTTCCTTTTTCTGTAACTTTCTTTTCCTTGTTTTTCATGGGAGTCTTCCCCTTACCCTTCTTTTTCATTTGAACATTTTTGTTCTTTGAAGGTCCAGCTTTAGTTTTAGAGGACGATCCTTTTAAAACTTTCTTTGTGGTGACAACATTTGCCTCCACTTCTTTCCTCTTAGACTTTGTAAGAGTTTGAAAACGCTGGAGCTCGTTAAGAAGGGTTGTCAGATTAAACTCTATCTTATTCAGAGAAGCATTCGTTTGAAAAGGTATGAAGCTATTCGAAAGAAACTCCATAATAAAGCTAACCTGATTTACCTCGTCGATGGCGCCACTATTTTCTTCAGCAATATTGAAGTGGACCATTATATCCAGGACATGTTCTCTAACAGAGGTCCCTTCCTTCATACGCTTATTGTAAATGTACTTAATTGCCTCGTGTCTTAGGATTCATGATGGTTGCCCGAACATCTCTTTTAATGAATCCATGATAGCCTTAGCTATGCCCAAGGATTCGTATTTCTTCGCTAATACATTAGTCATGCTGGCAAGAATATAGACACGGGCTTTATCATTAGCCTTAACCCATCGATCATAAGCATCCCGACTAGTTTGGCTACCATTCGAGGCAGGGGCCTGAGGACATTCCTCAGTTAAGACAAATGTCAGGTCATCTATTACTAATATTGTATTCATATTATTTTTCCATGTTGAGTAGTTGTCGCCTTAAGTTTTTCAGAAGCTAATAATTGAACTAAAGAGCTAGTCATACTAAAAAGTAAAACATATCCTTTTTAGTAAAAAACATTAATCTTTTAAATCCAATCAAGTTTAGCAAAAAATAATGTACCCATCATTATTTATATTTGCAATGATATTTCAACGGTTTAGATACTATCACCATTGAACCAAGACTATCTTGGCTAGATACTATCACCAGAATAACTTTTATTCCTATAGTAACTTAGTTATCGCTACTTTGGTTAGGAATTTACTAAAACTTAGTAATTCTCGTAAGTGTGACCCTCCATTTTCATACCTCAAAGATCGAAATCATTATGCTCCCGAAGTTGGAAAGACAAGAATGAAAATAGACCTGAGAGACTCTATCAATTTCTACAGTTCGCAGAGTTCCGAAACCTATAATACAACCCTCCGATTGGTAAGCTCCAGGGCAGACATGCAGGCGCATTATAGGATCCTCACGGTGCAACCTAATGGAAGAGACCGTAGAATGTGTTGACACACTTCCTTCTCCCACTTACTATGAACAACTTCCCCTATTCACCTTGGTATTGACCTATGCAATCTACACATCTAGATGTGTATAAGAGACAGGTACATTACTTCTCTCTAGCTGAAGTGTTCTAGACGGTTAGGGTATAAAATACTTAGCAATACATTTCGGCTAACTTAAACATATCCTAAGTCTAGGTGATTCATCCGAGTATAACTTTTACGCATGCTCATAAAATCGTCTTAACCTAACTTAGATGCCGGCTCGATCTCCAAGTTGTAGGTGTTCCATGAACCGTCAACTTAAATACCTTCAACCTTAGTCATTTTATCCAACTTTTTACCAAGATCTTGCCGGGTGAGTTTTCTTGTAACTTTGGTTTTACAAGATATCGATCTATTTTCTATGAAAATTGAGATTGCTCGATGGTTAACCCTAAGTGAGCATGCATTTTATCTTTATTATAGATTTTTGAAGTCTAGGTTATTTTATAACAATTATAAAATAAATTATAATAATTATAACCTTAGAGCATTCATCTATAACATGCTTCCTTCAAACAAAGATGCTTTAATAACACTTATATTAAAACTAAGCATGCATAGTATATATTTTATAACACTTATAACATATAACAAATGCATGTCACATGTTTTTCCCATGGTGGGGTTTTAAAACTATATGGCATACTATGTGCATATATAATTAAACAACATTTTACATCACATGCATAATAGGTAAACAACACTAAAGTGGATCAATTTTGGCATTAAAAACAAACAAATAACTAATTTATTACATAAATAAGCAACCAGCTTCCTAGAACCGGCTTCAAACACTTTGAACCATCTAGAACCGCTCAGAAACCATTCGAACCGGCCAAAAACACCAAAAACCAAGTTAAACCGGTCAAACCGGCTTAACCAGGTCAAACGGACCGGTCCAGACTGGCTGGTCAATGCACGCTGGCGCGGTCAAGTGCAGGGTAGGTCGACAGAAAGCGCACAGGCGCGCGGGTCACGGAGGTGGGCGAACGCGCAAGGTAGCTTCGAACCGGGTCGGAACGGAGCGGGCGAAGAAACTAGGTCGGGTCGCGAAATGGGCCGAAGCACTTCGTCGGCAGCTGGCGTGCTCGGGGCTATTCCGAACCGGGTCGGATCTCGGGCTGGCAAGCGGGTCGTCTGATCTGGTGGCTGAAACGGGTCTGAAACCAATTTTTCTCAATTAATGATGCTGTCCAATCTCCCGAAACCGAGCAATTACAACCTAATTTCAACTCTAATAACTCCAACAAATTTACAGACCTTTTTTCACACATTAATGCTCATAAACATGTGATCAATTACAAATTTCCACAAGAAATGTAAAGAAAAACAATGTTAAAACCGTAATAAATCCACTTTAGTGCACATCACTCAACATTTGAATAAAAAGGAAAAAAATACCCACCAGAACCAGTGAAGACGGGGTAGGGCCTGTAGCTTAGAGGATTGAAGCACATGGCTACGAACTCGACCCAACCTCAGAACTTCGAACGACTGACATGTTTTGGACGGTAGAATAGGGAAAGGGAGAGTCGTGCCCATTCTCTCTCCGGGCACAAGTAGGAACATCAAAATGAAAGACCGAAGACATGTACACTCCATGTTCTGAGAAATATTTACCATCCGAAAAGAGGAAAAAGAAAATAGTCTTCGTCTAAAGAAATGTATTAAGAAAGGACAGATGTATATAACCTTTCAATAAGATAATGTTTTTTCAACTCTCTCAAAATGGAATCTATTCCAAACATATATGCCATGGTTCCTTATTACTAAACAACAAATAACTTCACTCCTTGTCAGACCGTTAATATATGTATGAGAAATGCTACCATAATTTTATGAAAAAAAATTATGCTTGTATTTAATTTATGGTATTAAACATGATAATTTTACATTATTTTAATAAATTAATTAATTAATTAACAAATATCATTTAATGTATTGATAAGAATTAACTAATGAAGAATCAAATTTTAATTTTCCTAAAAAAAGAATCAAATAATACTATTAATATAAATACTTGAACATGGGTATTTTATAGTTTAAAATTAACCAATTAATATACTTGATGAATGTCTTATTAATTATTTTTAATTAATTGAGTTTAGTATTAGTAATTATAAATTTGATTTAAGTTTAGTTAAAGAATATATTATATAAAAAGTGAAAAAAAAAAGAGTAAAGTATGAAATATTAATAAAGAATACTAAGAATTATAATTATGAATACATTAGTATAATGAATATGAAATATTAATAAAGGATACTAAGAATTATAATTATGAATACATTAGTATAATGAATATGAAATATTAATAAAGGATACTAAGAATTATAATTATGAATACATTAGTATAATGAATAAAGTAATAAAAATTAATAACAATAATTAATTAATTAATCCTAAATAATCAGTTAGTTATTAATAATGACTATCGAAAAATGAATTTTATACTAGGTTAGTTTAACCTATTTTAATTAACTATTAACTACATTGTTTACTAAATACTCAACAAATTCAGTCAAAATACATTCTGTTTAATATAACCTATTTTATACATTCTGTTTGGTGTATTGTTGGCTATAGGTACGCCCCTTCAGTTTGTTAGTTGGGTGAGGGCTTGTGTTACTTCGCCTAAGTTCTTTATGATGATTAATGGTTCCCTTGAAGGGTTTTTTCCTGGTAGGAAGGGGTTGAGGTAGGGGGATCCATTGTCTTCTTTTTTGTTTGTGATGGTGATGGAGGTCTTGTCTAGGTTGTTGAATAAACCTTCTGTGTGGTTTAGGTTCCATGATCGGTGTGAGCACTTGGGCCTAACTCATTTGGTTTTTGCAGACGATTTGATGATTTTCTGTGCAGTTGAAAGAGATTCTTTGGAGTTTGTGAGGCAGGTATTGACAGAGTTTGCAGAGCTATCTGGGTTAGTTGCAAATGTTGGGAAGAGTTCTATGTTTGTCGCGGGTGTGGAGTCTAGGGAGGCGGAGGAACTAACTGTGTATATGGGAGTCTCTCTTGGTTCGTTTCCTGTTAGGTATCTGGGTTTACATTTATTGGCAGGTCGATTGAGGGCTATGGATTGTGCACCTTTGATACAGAGGATTACAGCTTGTATTAGAAGCTGGGCAGGGAGGTCTCTCTCCTTTGCTGGGAGATTGCAGCTTGTTAGGTATGTTTACAGTCCTTTCAGGTTTTTTAGTATAGCATATTCGTGTTACCTGCGTGTGTAACTCATGAGGTTGATCTTCTATTATGTAGTTATTTATGGAAAGGTAGTGTGGTGAGTCAGAGTGGTGCACGAGTGGCGTGGGATGAGGTGTGTGTGTCGTTGGAAGAGGGGGGGTTGGGTGTGAAGCATGTGGCCTCTTGGAACCAGGCTGCTATTATGAAGCTGCTCTGGCATCTCTTAATGAAATCAGGGTCACTTTGGGTGGCGTGGGTGGAGGCGAATGTTTTGCGTGGGCGGTCGTTGTGGGCTGTTAGGAGTAAGGTTGGGAGGTCTTGGTGCTTGAGGGCTATCTTGCGAAGTAGAGATAGATTCAAGCATCTGGTTCATTTGATGATTAGCGATTGACAGTCTTGTTTTGTTTGGTGGGATCCTTGGCTTCCGGGGGGTGCGCTTTTAGATTCATACGGGTCTACGATGATTCATGAT
Source organism: Benincasa hispida (assembly GCF_009727055.1). NCBI lineage: Eukaryota > Viridiplantae > Streptophyta > Magnoliopsida > Cucurbitales > Cucurbitaceae > Benincasa > Benincasa hispida. Next base: position 31,731,413 of record NC_052356.1, read on the forward strand.
GCAAGGAGTAGTTTGGAAGCGCGGTTGTCGGAGTTCTTGAATGGTGAGGGAGGTTGGAGGTGGCCTACAGTGTCTTGGGACCTGCTTGAGATCTGGGGTTTTATCCAGGCAGTGGGGCCTAGGATGAGGGGAGAGGATTATTGGGTTTGGGTGCCAGATGCTAGTGGTCGGCTCTCTATCGCTAGTGCTTGGGAGAGTATACGTCCTCGTCGTCATAGGGTGTCTTGGGTTGGTATTTTATGGGCAGGGAGTGGTATTCCGCTCACTCCTTCTGTGCGTGGTTAGCAGTGAGAGACAGGTTGGGTACGCGGGATTGGTTGAGGAGTTGGGGTGTGTTGTCAGAGGGGGGGTGCCTTATGTGTGGGGGAGATGTGGAGTCGTGGGATCATTTATTTTTTAGTCTGGGTTTGGGAGAGAGATGTGGTCTAGTGTGTTGTGTCAGTTGGGTTCGATGCATCGGGTGGCTGGTTGGGATGTAGAGTTAAGTTGGTTGTGCCGAGTAGGTGCGTAGTAAGTTGTTCCGTGTTTTCTGGTGTCCGGCCATATACTACATCTAGCAAGAGTGTAATTGGCGGCTGCATGGAGGTCGATCGAGGTCGATGTCTACTCTGGTTCACCTTATGGTCTCTACGATTCGTGCTCGTGCTACTTCCTGGCGAGTTGACCTTCTTAGTCTTATCTAGTGTGTATATGGATGTATTTTTTTCTCCTTTTAAACTTCACATTGTTCTCTGTTTTGTTGTAGCCATTAATTTATGGGGTTTTGGGTTTTTCTCTCTACCTATCCTTCTGGTGGTTTGCGAGTTTGCGTCTATGTGTTGGTTTTGTTCTGTTCTTATCCTGTTGGCTTTGTTTTGATTTTGATGCCCTGTCTTTGCTTCTGCTTTGTTGTTTTGTTGCCTTGATCCTGGGCTGTGAAATCCTCTTTGTTGTTGTATAATAATATCACCTATTCTAAAATAAAATAAATAATTTGATTTATAAATTGTAATTTGTAAAATTGAATTGAATGTATTAATATAATGAAGGAAGTATTAAACATTAGTAAAATAAATAATTAACTAATCATAAATAATAATGGTTATCGAAAAATGAATTTTATAATAGCTTAGTTTAACTTATTTTAATTAACTATTAAATATATTGTTTACTAATTACTCAACAAATTCAATCAAATAAGCAATTTGATTCATTTAATAAATTGTAATTTGTAAAATTGAATTAAATATATATTTGAATGTAAAGTTATAAATTTGGTCTCTCTAGTTTTGAGAAAAATGAAATTAAGTCCTTATAATTTAAAATTAGTTAGAATTTTGTTTTTATGATTTAATAAAACCTCATAAATAGTTTGTTTGATAAAATCTTCGTTAATAATTCTGTTAAGTAAAGGCTTTTTTATATTTATGAGGATTTTAAGAAACAATCTATCTTTTTTTGCATTTTTTCCCAACTCTAGAAGTAGGCATCATGCTACAATATCTTCATTTTTTTTTTTTTTAAACAGTAGGCATCTCCTCTTTCTTTCTTTTAATAAAAAATTTCATTACCAACACCAACCATCCACATTCTTTTCCCGTCTTCCTTAAACTTCCCTTTTTTTTTTCCTTGATTTTTTTTTAAAAAAAATTAAACTTGAATCACTTTATTTAGTTTAATTTTTTTAAAAAAACGTATTTTATGGAATTGAACTTATATTGATGTAGATTTGATGTATATGTGTTTTGATCTCTTTATGATCTCTCTAGTACTTGTTCCTCTTATTCTTTCTCAGTTAATTGCATACGCTTATGTATAGGAGTGAAGCGCGTGATATTATTGAAGTTGAAGTCTTGTAAGAATGTTTGTATGCGTAGCACCTGAATTTCAATGAGTGGTAGTGGTTCAGTCTTTAAGAATCAAAGAATCTAGTGATTGAAGAGAATTCTATCTAGGCTCTCTGAAGTCTGAACCTTCTAACTCTTTCAAATGAAGAGAACTCCTAATTATCTAGTGAGTTTTGTGGGCTTGAGCTTAGGTTGTCCATGGATCTGACATTTAAGCCCATTGGATTTGGATCTTATTTGGTATTTAGGCTAAATTAAGCCTATTTTTAGCCTCAATTGAACTTTAGCCCAAATAATAATATGAAATTGAAATGAGTTAATTTTATTCAATCTAACAATCATGATGGAAACATGTGACATCATCGGTATTTGTCAATTCATGTCTTCCATTTTAATTTGAAACACATGTAAACTCTAAATTTCGCCTTCTATAGAGGGATTGATATTTACATCCTTCAAAATCTCTCCCTTATGTTAATAAAATAATACATACTTATTATTTAAAATATATATATTTATTTATGTATGTTAGGGCTATTTTCAAATATAGAAGACTGCGACAAACAATGATAGACTATGTGCGACACAATAATAGTCTATCGCTATCTATCATAGTCTATCATAGATAGACAGTAATATTTTGCTATTAGTTGTAAATATTTTTAGTAGCTTTGTCATTTAAAATAATTTTTCTTTATTTTAAGATATATTTGTATATTCATAATTTTATTTTATAAATTAAACAATATTTGAACCATGGTCTTAATTATTAGGTTTTTTTTTTTCAATTGAAACTTTGGGATCTCAATATCTCTATCATAAATCCAACTAAATAATTATGATTAAAAATAACAAAATAATGTATATTTATTTAATATTTATTTCATTTCAACTCAATTGTGGGTAAGAAAATAATAAAATAATTCGATTATTTATTTATTTATTAAATTAAATTAAAAGAGTTTTAATTATTAAGTTTTCTTTTGTTAGGATTGGAGTTTTAGATCTCTCATTCCAATTAAATTTTGATATTTTAATGTTTATGTTCATTGGAAAAAATGATGTTTGAAATTATGAAGAGGACCACTGCAAATCTGCAAGGACTAAGTTTTTGGGTTTCTGTCAAAAATAATAGTGTGGTTTAATTTAAAGTTTGAAATTAAGACTATTATCAAATCATCCAAATCATAATTAAAAAAAAAAAAGTTTTTGATAAAGGATTATTACCAAATAAAAATATATATACAATATTTTGATTTAAATTTAAAATTGAAATTAAGAGGATAAATAATTTTTTTTCACGAAATTTAATATACATATATACACACTCAAATAATCCAAGTAAAAAAGTTCAATTAATAGAGGATGGTCATAGAATTAGAAAATAAGAAAAAAAGTAATTTATTGTGAATTAAAACTTAAAATTGAGATAATAATCAAATTATCTAAATATATTTTTTAACTGAGTAATTTTTTTAAAAAAATAATATTTTAGTTTAAACTAAAATTTGAAATTAAGAAGATAATCAAATCATTTGAATCAAAATAATCTAAATTATTCTCTTACACCTGTTTAGTTTATATATTTCGTTATTATATATATATATATATATATATATATATATTAATTTAATTAAATTATATATAATAGATATATATAATTTAATTAAAAATAGTTAATATAAAATAACTATTATTGTTACCTCTCTTTATAAATGTTTTTTTCAATTATTATTTAGAAAGAAAAAAAAAAACCTCTTATTCATAACTTCACCTAACTTGTGCAACACATATCAAATTAGTACTAGTAGAAACCAAATTCTAATTAATAAATGACTGAATTCTAACTTTCTCTCGAAAATAAGGAAATATTTACAATTTAACCATATTTTAATGAAAAATTTAAAAAATGTCTAGATTACAATATCTTCTGCGTCCAACCAAAAACGATGGGTTTACAATTCCATCCTTGATTTTTTTTTTTTTGGTACCAAATTACCCTTATTATAACATTTATGTAAATTAATGGCAAGGGTGTAAATAGGGTTGTCTACTAATCTTTAACTTTAAAAATCTTATTAACCTAAATGTGATAAAACTTGAATTTTAATTTAAGAAAATAACATCAAGCAACCATTTAAGTTAATATATAGCTAATTCACAATTATGTAAAGCATCAATTCAATTCTAACATGCAATCTAAAAATTAGAAAAGAAACGAAGTGCAAAAATAAAAGAAGTTTAGGAAAAAGAAGGCACTGAAATTTATAGTGGTTCGACAACATGCTTATATCCACTCTCCGAGACTCATTCTTGGTTATTTTACGAAGAAAAGTTCTCTTGCAAGTGAGACCAAAACCTACACGATCCTTTTTCTCACTAAACTAAAAAGAAATTCGGATTTTTTTTAGTGGTTCAGGATCTAACCAATTACTTTTCTCACAATACAAGGTGTACCTACATCTTAATATAAATCCCAATGAAAAACTAAAATAAAAGAAATATTTCTAAATAGGTAAAATTCACAAGTTTGGAAAATTTTCTCATTTTTTTTTTTCTGAAGAAGGTGGCGAGGAGGATGAAGAATGATTGATTGTAAAAATTAAATGATTTTAAATCATCTATTGAATCTAGAGTAAAAGGAATGGATGGTTGAGAATAAATAGGAGAGAAAATAAAGGAGATTTAACTTAAGAAGGAAAAAGATTGAGAATTGTGTATTTTGGAAGGGAAACATCTTTTTCCCTTTTTTTCTCCCATTTTTTAATCCATTTGTTTAATAATTCAAAATTTTGGGATGTCTATGCTGCAATCTTATTTGATGAGGTATCTCATCTTTCTCGTTTTCTCTTTCTTTCTTTCATCCTAAATCTACCACATGTCATCTTAAGGTCGGTCCATGTTTGACACATCACTGCTATGTCATCAACCACCTTGAATTTTCCTTTAGAATCTTCTTTTAGCTGCAACTTCTTCGTTTGATGTTTAATTTAGGTGATTCAAAATATGTTGAAATCATTTCTTTGAGCTCTATGTTATAAACACTTTAAAACATAAATCATGAGTGAATAAATATTTGTTATCATCAAAACATATGATATGATTGAAGCTCATAAAACTAACACTTTACAATTCTCATCCTCAATTTTGATGGGATTTTTGTACGAATGACTCATTTTCGCCAAGTGAAATTACCACTTTGACTCAATAATGCATGGACGAGGAGCAAAAGTCTCACTCTCACTTTTTGCTTCTCGCTCTTTCATCTCACTCCTTCTATCCCCTTTCTCAATTAGCTTTCTATGATTAGAAATCTTCTTATTCCTTGATTATCGCTCTCGATCACTGATTTTCACTTCTCCGTTCTCATTCTCAATCATCGATTTTCGATTCATGCTCAATCTCTTTATTTCTAAAAAAATTGCAAATTGAGCCCGAAGAAGAATCAAATGAATTAATTGAATAAAAAGAAGAATCGATTGAAGAAGAAGTTGCCAACTAAATAAGAAGAATCAAAGTATCGATTAAATTTAAATTAAAAAAAAAAAAGTTGCAAATGGAAGACGGAAGAAGGAAGAAGAAGTCCAGCGAAGAATTAAACAAAAAAAAAGTTTCTTCTAAATTTACAAATAAAGTTGGAGATCAAAGAAGAAGAAAGAAGATGCTAAAAATTGGAGAAGGAAGGAGATCGAGAATCAAATAGGTTAATTCTTGGGTCAAAATGGTAATTTTACACAGCACTCATGCAAACGGAAATCCAGAATTCTTTGATTTTTAAACCTTGGTTAATTTTCATTTAGGCCCCTTGTTACAAAGCTTCACTAAACTTAGGAGAATTTCAATTTTCAGCTCACTTTGTGATTAAAGAGAGTGAAATGTAGAATGTGGCATCACGGCAGCCATAAGTTCTTCTGAGAGTTCGGCAATGGAGTTCTGCCTGCCATTTCGGCTAAATCTATTGCCTAGGTTAGCCTCCATCTTATTCCAAACAACCTCAGTAATGGATTCCTGTGGCCTTCGCCTTCATCAAATCAGGATATGAACCTTCTCCTCCACAATCAGCCAATGTTCGCCGCTGGAATCCTCAAATCGTTGGCTCGGAGACCTAATTTTTCCTCTGTTGCTGCCAAATGGGAAGGCGGAGTTTCGATGGTGCAAGGAGCTTCCAGAGGAATTGGCCTCGAATTTGTCAGTTCCTCTCTCTCTCTCTTTTAATCCAAGTATTTCTGTTCCGCGATGATAATATGTTCGGAATCCATGATTTTGTTGAAATAGATCAAAGGTTCACTTGAATTCAATGAGTTCTTTCAGTTCCTTAATTTGCGTAGTTTTTATGGAGTAGAATGTTATGAATTGTTTGTTTGTTTTTTTAGTTTATATCTGTTTGGAATTTGGTTATGGTTTATTCTACATGTTAGTTTATCCGAAGGTGATGTGAGTTACAGACCCAAATTGCTCTCACTCATTACTTACTTTAGCTGTAGCTTAACAAATTAAAATTGGCTTTATACTCATCTTCATGTAGGTTAGACATCTGCTGGAGAAGAATGAAAAAGGACATGTTGTTGCTACATGTCGAAATCCTGGACAAGCTACAGGGCTTCTTGAGCTGAAAAACAAGTTTGCTGAGCGCCTTTGCATTCTAGAGTTGGATGTCACCAATGAAACCACCATTAAGGTTTCACTCTTTTCCTTAAACATGACTAAACTGTAGATCACATTGGTTGGCATGGTTGGTTACCTTCTTATTGAAGGTAGAAGTTTTGGTTGAAGTGGTATCAAAATCTATACTTGTTCACTCTTTGAATGATTAAAGCTAGTTTTTGGATTTGATGCATCTGGGACCTTTCAGATGGCTACAAGCTTTTTTTGAAACCCAAGTAAAAGTAGAATACTCTTATAAGTTTAAAGCCTTGGATTAGGTGGTTGTGCAGTATGTGATATACATTTCTAGGTTATGAAATCTACTTTATAATGAGCAAATTCTTTCTTTTTACTCTGCATTTCATGGTAAGATTTTTAATATTCGTCTGTCAATGTTACAATGTATTTCAGGCATCTGCAAAGTCTATAGAAGAAAGATATGGGTCGTTGAATCTGCTGATTAATGCATCTGGCATTCTTTCGATTCCTAATGTACTCCAACCAGGTATTTCTTCTGAGAATTAAAAATTCCTTGATTATTTGAACAGCATAAGGGTTACAATTCCCATCATATTCATGCCATTGGTTCTAATGCAACATGGTAGTCGACTTTTTCTTAGTGAATCATAGATTTTACTTCTTTTCCTCCACCTAGACCTAAAATTGAGATATATTCCTGATTTACATAATAAAGTTGATAATTGAAGTCAATATTTTTACTCTTTTGGTTCATGTAACTTAGTAGTCGTGATCTAAGCTATTGGCCATGTTCTGGTTCCAATGCAGAAACTACCCTGAATAAAGTGGAGAGATCTTCTTTGCTTCATGCTTACGAAGTTAATGCCGTTGGTCCTATTCTAGTGATCAAGGTAGAACTCACTAGAGAATTTTTCTGAATGTTTACAATATTAGTTTTCACTTTTCAGTAGGAAATGTAAGCTCATTTCATTCAATCTTGGATATAGCAATTGTTTCTGCATTTCTTCAAAATCTTTTTTTTCTTTCCATTCAATTGAAACTACATCCCTAAAGTGCTCAAACAGCTGAAATAATTTGGAGATGGTTATTATTTTTTTATAATATCCATCACTCTATTCCCATTTGGGAAAGGAATGGATAATTCTTCTTTCGACCAGTTACTGACTCTGCTTAGTCCAGAGGGATGATCAAAATAAACCACCAATTGAACGTTACTTTGTCTGAGTTCAAGTACAAGTATATTGTCCTAAATATTTTTCTAGTATTGCTAAATTGTAGATACAAAATTTTCTTGCCAGTCCTTTTTGCAGGATTTTTCAGCATTTAGCACTGACTGTTGTGGATTATGATTTACTTGAGCAGCACTTGTGGCCTTTTCTGAAGGCTGGGGGAGGTTCTGGAACAGAAAGAGATGTTGCAGTTGTCGCCAATTTAAGTGCTCGGGTGGGATCAATTGGAGATAACCGTCTTGGGGGTTGGCATTCTTACCGAGCTTCTAAGACGGCACTTAACCAATGTATAGTGTCTTGTTGTCTTTATATTAACCTGCTCTCTCCCCATTACATTGTTCATTAATCTGCACGCCTTAAGGGGGAAAGAAAAGGGAATGGTTTTTTCTGATATGCACTCTTTTGCCATCTGGTTTAGGCTTTGAACTTGAATTCAGATATTTCTTGTTTCTTGCAAATCTTTTCTGCATGATAATGTGCTTTCATGTTCTTCATGTTCTTCAATCAAACAAAAAAGGGTCATCCTACTATACTGACACACGCTTACACATTCATTGCAGACATTCAAAATCTAATCAACAAAAATCGTTTAAACCATGAAAATTTGAATTTAGTCATTGAAGAAGTGCAGTTTCCATTTATCGGTTATTTATATTAGATGTTTTATGAATTTGTTAATTATTGGAATGCACAAATTACAGAGGAGCTAAACATTATTCTTTTTGACATCATAATTAATCTGAAATCCTTCCTTTTCGCTTGTGCAGTGACAAAAAACGTATCGGTGGAATTTGCAAGGAAGAAAGATCCAATCATATGCATATTATTGCATCCAGGCACGGTGGACACAGATCTGTCTAGGCCATTTCAGAGAAATGTTCCTGAAGGCAAACTTTTTACAAAAGAGTATTCAGTCCAAAAGCTCATGACAATCATCAACAATGCAAAGAGCCAAGACAACGGGAAGTTTTTTGCATGGGATGGTCAGGAAATTCCTTGGTAGTATGAACTTCAGTCTAGTTAAATTTTTTACATAAAATTCTGGATACCTCTTTTCAGCTTAGGTGATCAAGGTTGTTTCAAGGCGAGAGGATCAAACATGGGAGTAATCTGCCTTGATTTAATAATTATTTTATAGTTTTAATAAATACAAAGAGACTCAAATGTTGAAAACTATGGAGAAGCAAGAACCACTTAAATGAAGAAACATGGTAAAGTTATATTTGCATTCTTTGTTATTCGTAGTTGTTGAGGACATTGAAACATATAATAAAAATGTTCTTAGAAGTTTTTTCAGTATCAAGGCTTTTATTGTTAATTAGCAAAGTCTGTTAAGTTAAACATTCCTTAACACAAATATACCTTCTTACTATCTTGATAGAATCCTTTTGTGCCTACCTTCCCCAGTTTCATGCATCTTGTGATTACCTAATAATCTAGTTACAGTGTCATATATGTATTTCAAATTAGGTTGATGCCCACTTGATTGATGTGTACACATCAATGCCAGGTTCATTGCTGCTTTAGCTTGATTCACCATGCTTTCTTTTTGTAGCTCTATAGCTTCATTGATCACTATGTGCAAATTCTTGGGAAATTGCATTTTTATGTCTCGAACAAAACCAAATTCGCCTCGCTTGATCTCATCCCGCAGCTCCCGATTCACTATCATTTCAAACAAGAATACGCCAAACTTGTAGATATCTGATGCATCAACTACAATGTTAATTTTCTCAGTTGATGAATGCTGGAGAGTTCATGAAAACTTATTCGGATTATTTTGTTTTACATCAAAGAAAAAAAAAGGTTGAACTTTGCCAATTATTTGATCATAGTATTTCTTTCAGATTGACTTACATTTTGAGCTGCAATTTTGATGACCCAATTTGAACCTTGAAATCAACGGCACTAGCTTTCTGGTCAACAAGAGGCTGTTTGTCCTGAGATCATAATCAACAGCAGGCCATTCCTCCTGCAAATAAAGCATACCTTCCAACACTCCTTTGGCTACTTTCAGTCTATGTTTCCATGGCGAAGGCGACCTCGACAACCACATATCGACACTCTCACCCTCCAACCACTCTATAACTATGGCTCTCATTCGTCGGTTATCACACCAACCGAGTACTTCCACCAAGTTCTTGTGGGATAATTGGGTTAAGATCATGCATTCTTCAATAAACTCTTTCCTACTTTCCCTTGAAATCTCATTCCCATAGATTTCAACCCTCACTTGAGTCCCATCTCTTAGAACTCCACTGTAAATATCTACTCCCTCACACTTCACAATCAAATTCTTCTCCAAAAATCCACCGGTTGCAGCCCAGAGCATTGCCGGTGTGAACTTGTGCTTCCTCCTCAACATCCTTGGCAAGAAATCAGGCCTATGGAAACAAAGCCACCACAAGAACCACACTACTACAATCACAAGAATGGGAAACACAAACAACAGTATCACAGCTTTCATTTTATACTTCCTATGGTCTGGGAGAAGACCAGAATTTATAAAACTCGACGAATTAAACCGTTTAAAGAACAACTTTAAATCAGACATCTTACTCTCAGTAAACTTATTGTTAGACAAATTTAGAGCAGTTAGATTAGCAAGATCAGAGAAAATCCGAAATGGGACTTCCCCGTCAAGATCGTTTCTACTAAGATCAAGAACCTCAATCTGTTTACATTCCAAAACATCAACAGGGAAACTTCCTTTCAAAGAATTGTTAGACAGATCAATGGTGAGGATACTCAAAGGGCAGTACTTCCAAAAGAAGTGGAACGACAGGTACAAAGGAGCGATCTTCGGGCGGTTGCGAAGATCGATTTTCGGAAAGGACTCGACACAATTGAGGTTGCGGGATTCATTGCAAAGATGGCTGGCAACAATGGAGGACTTGAAGATTTCAATGAGATCCATTGGAGAAGCAGAGCAATAACGAAGAGAAGGGTTTAAATGACAGTTTTTGGAGATTGTAGAGTTGAAATCTGACGGTGGATGTAAGGTGTTGAGATCTTCTATGACAGATGCAGATAAAATGACAGAATAACAAGTTGCCATTGTTAAGAGGAGGAAGAAGATGAAATTTTCAGACATGGACACGGTTGATGATTCTGGATTATTAAGATCGAGTTTTTTGGGAAATTTGAGAAAAGACGAGAAATTTCTTTGGAATGTTTTTAACTATTTCCTCCGAAAGTTTTGACGGTTAGTGATGAAGTAGAAAGTGGAAACCGCCATTTTCGGAGGCTATGGCGGTTATGTTGAAGAAAAAAATTGAAAACAGTTAAAAGGCAAAAAAAATAAAAAAATCTAGGGATTTTTTTTTTCCTTTTGGAATCTTTGTCTAGATATTATGTTTATTATGAAATTACCCTTACAATTACGAACTGTCCTGCCTTACTTTTGTGTTTTGTTTGGTTGTCAAGAAAATTTTATTACCCATCTTTAAAAAGGAAAATTTTTCTCAAGAAACAGAGCAAATTTTATCTTCTGCTTGTAAAATAGAGAGATGGATTTTTGGAAGCCAAGAAAATATTAGAGAAAAAACCTAATAAATCAGCTGTTTAGAGTTATGAAGCAATAAAATTGGAAGAAAATGAAAAAGGGATTTCCTTTAATCAAGTGGACAAGTTTTACAAAGAACAGTTTGGATCATTAACGTGAGGTTAGCATCTAATTGAAACTAAACTCTAAACTCTAAATTAAATGGTTAAAAACAAAAAAAAAAAAAAAAGAAAAAAGAAAAAAGAAAAACTCTTAGTAACTTAGATTAGCTACAACAACAAGCAAAACAAAATGATGAACAAGCTACTTCTGCTTCTGTGTCTGATCAGTGTTTAGTTTTTTTGCTAGCTGCTGTTGTGAAGGATCTGATTGATGGAATTGAAAATGGACGGATGGGATTGAATCTCAGGAAAATTGGCAAGATTTTGGACAAACCCTTTTGGAACCAAACATTTTTCTTCAGAGTATAACTTCTCTTGAATCATTGTGGATTCAAGAATTCGAAGATCCTCTGTTTCTTCTTCTTGTTCTTGTTCTTGCTCTGTTTCTTGCTTCAGTTGCAAAATAGCAACTTGGGCTTGCAAGAATTTGACATATTTGAAAGCAGAATTCAGCATTTCGGCAGTATTCATCTTGCTCCCACCCGGAACCAGCTCTCCGAGCTCCTGCGTTTTTGCCGTTATCTTCCTCCGCCGTTCCCGGGCCGCAATTGTCTGTGCTGATAAGTTATTACTCGACAGCGGCACCGGCGTCGGTTTAGTCTTCAAACAACCACCATCATTCATCATTTCAGCATTGTCCATTCTACCATCCCACGCACTCGAAAACAACTCCGACGTCATCGTCATTGTCGGAGGAGGAGGAAAGTAACCTCCTCCACCACCTACATTACCGCCACCGCCACCGCCACCGTCGCCACAACGAAAGCTCTGTTCCAACACAGCCCTCTGACGTTTGGGGCAATGAAACTCAAATTCATCACAAGGGAAGAACTCAGGCGAGACGGGAAGGAATTCATCGACGGCGGGAGTGGAGAAGTACGGGTAGGCATCGGAAAAGAGAAACGGAAAGGCGTCGTCGAAGAACGGAGCAGCAGTGGTGGGGTAAAAAACAGAGTCGTCGACGTAATCGAAGGCAATGGGATCGTGGAGGAGCTGGGGGGGAGGAAAATAACATAGGTCCGGGGAGAATTCAGGGGAGAAATAGTGGAATTGGTGATAATATGAAGAAGGGTCAGAGTAGAAATTGGAGTAAAAGGTAAGAGCCGCCATTGAAGAGGAACAGAGTAAGAATCGGAGAAGAAGAAAAACAGAGAAAAGCAAGAGTGTGAAAATGAAGTTGAAGTGTGTGTTTTCGCATATGGATTATAAGAAGAGAGAGAGAGATTAATGAGGAATCAGTTATAGAGAGAAGGGTAATTAGAAGCTAATTAATCTCCGTGAAACCCCCAACTTCTTAACCCACGATTCTCTCTCTCTCTCTCTCTACTTTCTCTCTCTTCTGTAAATTTTGTGTTGTTAGTTAATTGTAGGATTAGGGTTTTTTTATGATGAAGAAGACGGTTACTTTTGGTGGCAATGGATGAATGAGATGATTATTTGGTTTTTGCGGCTCCTATATTTTAACCCTTTTTTCCACTTTGTTTTTTCTTCACTAATTATGTCTCTCTCTTTCTAGGGTTTAAAAAAAAAAAAAAAAAAAAATTGTGAATCTGATATAATTGAATTCGGATTTAATCTCCATTAAAAAAAATATATGGCCACTTGATGAAAATATTTATAGTGTGTGTGATTTATTTGAGTTTATTTGATTAGATATTTATTATCATCCGAAAATTAGATATATAAATCTATTATGTAATTATTAAACTAAAAAAAATATCTTTCTGGACAAATCTAGGTACATAGATTTTAAAATGTTTTTTCTTTTTAATGTTTTTCGAATCTCATTTTCATCTTAGTCCTTTAATGTCAAAAGATTACGGTTTTATCTTTTTATATTTGAATTATGATTTAAGTTTATGTAATACGCTACTATTTTAAGTATGTATTTTTAGTGTAAAAAGTTTTTTTTTTTTTTTTTTTTTGAAGTTTAATAGTAGTAGAAATTGATTGTTTATTATTTTAATTATATTAAGTACTTAAATAGTTTTCTTTTCTTTCATTTACAATGTTTATTTTTAATTATAATTTAAACATTGTTTTCCCAAAAGGATTTACATGTTTTTTATGAAAAGGACAGATATAGGTTTTTTTTTTTTTTTTTTTTTTTTTAAATTTGTTTAAATGGGAAAAGTCATACTTTTTATGGAACAATATGTAGCAAGTTTCTTTTTTTAGTGTGTACAAAAATTTAGCGGTTGATGGGTTGAAAGTTTTTGTGTCAAATGGTGTTTAAAAAAAAAAAGGGTGAAATGGCTAGAGATTATTGTTACAATTTCTAAAATTAAAATAAAAATTTGTCTCAAAGAATAAATCACCCTAAATTTAACCACAAAACATTAATATTTCCTAAAAAAAAGCACACATAACATTCAATCCCCTTTCAAAAAGGAAAAAAAAAAAAAAAAAAAAAAAAAAAAGAAAAAAGCTATAGTAATACTCGAAGAACAAATCGCCTAAAAACATGCCCAAATTCAATATCAAAATGTAAGAATCCAACTAATTAAAACGAACAACATTATGAAAACCAACACTTGTAAATTAATGTCAAAGTGAAGATAAATGCAATTTTCAAGAAATCACTTGAGAGTTGTTTGAATTCTATATATTAATAAAAAAAATTCACATATAGAAAAAATGTCAAACTATTTATAAAAATAGTAAAAAAAAATACTAATCTATTCTATCATAGATAGAGATTGATAAAACGTATCTATCAGTGATTGGAATGGATAGAAATCTAAAATGATTAAATTTCGTCATTTTGTATAAATAGTTTCCTTTATTTTTCTATTTTTAAAAATCTTTGTATATAAATATCTAAAATTTGAACGTTAAATAATAAATATCAATGTTTAGATAGGTAACAACAAAAATTGTTGAAAATCTTATTAGAGTGGATTTTTTTTAAAAAACTAAATAAAATCATATATATAATTGTTATATGCATTGTATACCGTCATTGAAGTAGAATTTTTAAGTTTGTGTTCAAGTTTCAATGTTCTTTGATTAATTAGAAATTTTTAAAAAAATTATGAATAAAATTTTAAGTCTATCTCGTTTGAAATTTGATAAACGCAAACATTAATGTAATGATTCAAAAACTAAAACAAAATATCTGTAAGGTATAAAAGTAAAAACAAATCATTGGACTAAATAGAGTTTACACATTCGATTTACTAATTTCCATTCTTTATTGAATAATTTTGACTTTTAGCTAAAAGTTTTATTGTTCTTATTAAGGAGAGAAAGATGAAAGTCGGAAAAGTGTACATTTTATTCAATCACTTTTCACTATAAATATCAATTTTAAATGCTGATAATATAAAATTAGCAACAAACTCTTATAACTTAACTCCACAAAAAACTAGCCACTAACTCTAAAGATAGATGCGAACTCAAATGATGTAAATATTGGGTTTTATGTCCTAACTTTGTGGTTATAAATAAAGTTATTGATAATTAATAAAATAATTCGTTATTTTGTACTATGTCTTCAATTTGCAAAATTATATCCAATAAGAAAAATCCAAGGTTATTTGTATAAGACTAGTAATAACCTAAATGGTCTATGTTAGATGGATAAAGTTGGATGTCTTATCCTGGTGTATCCTAGTGACACTATGAATGCGACCCATTTTGTAATCGTTACAAACGATGTAATTTAAAATGTTCATATAGAGATATGTGAGTGGGGGTATCCTATACAATGAGTGGTCAACGAAATTTGTCGCCTAATACTGGACCAAATAATTTAACCATTTATATCTAATTTTGTAGTAGTGGTAGCACGAGTGAACTCAAGGAACAGTTGAATTTCTAAATTGAATTGTTTATAATCCCGAGGTAACTGAGGAAGGTTGTTGAGATTGAATTGTTGCAAGTAAATTAAATTGCATAAAAGTAAAGAGAACAAATTGAAAGGTGTGATTATCTATTAAAAACAGACCTAGCTTGGATTATTGCGGAAATTTCCTATTCAATATACTCGACCATCGTATTCTCATAACCTAATTTTAAGTATTTGTTTATACTTAACAAAATTAATTAGAAAAACTAATTAATCGTCCTAATTAACTAATCAGTGTAAAGTGAATTAATGAAAAGCATGTGAGTTCAAATTGTCCTAATTGCATCAAGATCTAGGTCAAATTTAAGTTGAGTATTTAATTTTCAAGCGGCTAAATTAAACATTCGTTTGATTCAATCCTAGGTTGATTACAACAATACTTAGCGCTATCGGTTCACAAGCTAACCTAACCTACTATCTCTTGCAAATTAACATACAATTATATGTCACGTATTATACAATAATTGCGATAATCATACAATCCACAATTGTTCGACAATATGATCATAATCAATTAAATTGTGTTTATATAATTATCATGTTCGGGTTGATGCCCTAAATCTCGTAGGGTCCTATGGTTTGTAAATATTTTGTACAAACTCATTGTTTATTTAATAAAATAGATGATATTTTATTCCATTTTCAGTTGCATTAACCACAAACCAATAAACTAACATCTAAGATTATCTTGTAGCTAGGCTTGACAACGGGGCCGGGGCGTGAGCGGGGGGGGGGGGGGAGGGTCCTCCTTCCTGGCCCAGTGGGGGAAATTGTTCCCCATCCCTGCCATCGGTGGGGACAGGGGTGGGGATTCCCCGTTGGGAAAATGGGGTCCCCGCGAGGCCTCATTCCCCGTTTTCCCGTGGGGATTCCTCATTTTTTAAAATAAATTTTATTTTAAATTTGATTAAAATTTGGGCTTGAATTTTTGGCTTAAATTTAGAATTTAATTTAATATTGGGCACCCACAACACTATAAGTCTATACATTATAAACATACATATAAATAAGTTATTTTATATATATAAATATATATTTATAAAATATTAAAAATATAATATATCAAATCGAGGTCGGGGTCAGGGCGAGGATACCGTCCCCGTCCCCGTCCCCGAACGGGGCCCCGAAAATTTTTTTTCCGGTTTCCATCCCATCCCCGTTCAAATCGAGGATTCCCCATTCCCAACCCCATGGGAAATTTTGCTAACCCTCTTGTAGCTTAAATATGTATGTAGAGACATATGAGTGGATCATATAATATGATTCAATATTATATTAATTTTATTTAATTTATTTATTTGAATTAATGGGAGGGAATTAACTTCCCTCCCCACTTTTCTCTCCACCCACGTATAATGTGGGTGGTTGGAAATTCTTAATCTTCTTCTTCCTTATCTTCCTAAGAGAGTACAGAAAAGTTCAGTGACTTCTCAGAGAAAAAGAAAATCTTATTTTGCTCTCATCCCTTCCTTTCTCTCAATATTTTTCTGTTCCCTCACCAAAATCACTAGAGCCCACACCTCCTAGGTTCTCATCTTGAGATTACCAAGGTCTCCTTCGTGGTAGTGCCCAATTCCAGTTCGAAGGTTTGCAATTGAAGATTAGTCTTCAAAGGTAAGGGTATTCTGAAACCCTAAGTTTTATGTTAATGAGCATGCTGTAATTTTGTAAACGCATAAACTTTTTTTTTCTTTTCTGTAAAAATTTGGTTATGTGTAAAATTGGATTTGGGACAATCCCACTTTCGCTCAAGGTTTCCCTTCTATGAGATCCTTCCATTGGTATCATAGCGTAGTTTAGATCCCAAATTCCATTTTTCTTGAATTAATTTTTTCAGTGATGGTGGGTGTTTTTTATTTCACTGCATTCTGTTTAGAATTCATGTGATGAATGGCTATTATTGAATGTGGTTTTTGGTTGATAGATGTTTTCGGGATAGGGCATAGATTTATAGCTTTAGTCTTTAAATTTTGATTGTAAGGGCCCATGTTTTGGGGCATTTAATTACTAAAGTCTCTATTGATTGTATATCGAGTCGTTCGTGATGTTCCCGGAGGTTTTCTGGTAGTTCGGGGCTGTTTTTGGACGCCGGATGGAAGAAGATCGATACTGTGCAGTAGCAGACTACATTACAGCATCACAACGTTGTGCCCTAGTGTCACAACGCTCTAAGTAGCGAATGGAGAAATTTCTCCATAGTGTCGTAACACTAGGCATAGCGTCTCGACGCTGCGATGCGGAAAAATTTCTCCTGTTCGCTCATGGTTCGTCCGGTTCAAGTGGTTTGAGGGCAATTCGATTTCCGATTGGACCGATCACGGCTTGGTTCGAGCGGTTCAAGGTCCGGTTCACTTATCGAACCGGATGGCTTTTATTAATATAATAGTTAGCCATTTTATTGTTTTATTAGTGTCCTACCTCGGTCCATCAAATTTTAGTTTAAAATATACATATAATGTATGTTTTATTAATTTATATGTCATATTGTATGTCATATAGATTTAAAAATCCCACCATAAGTTATGCATTTATAGCATATTCATGCATCATTTTATATTATAAGTGTTATAATAATGTATATGCATGAATTAAATTACATAGAATGCTCATGCATCATATAGTATAAATGTTATAGTATATGTATGCATGTATTTATAGCATATCCATGCATCAATTATATTATAATTGTTATAATATATAGTTGAATGATTGTATGGATGTATGCTATAATATAATTCATTACCTTATTATATAATTGTCATATATATATGTTAGTAATGAATTGAGATTGCATGAAGCATGACACTACATTAGGTTAATTTATAAATGTTATGATTAACTATAGCATGTCAAACATGCAATGAATGTTTTAATTGTTTCATTCATTTATAATCATTATAATTAAAATCAATATAAAGAATTGCATGCAAACTTTAGATATAATCTTTTTTAAAAAATGTTTTAAAATATGATTGAGATAGACCTAAAGTCACATTTTTAATGAGATTAGAAATCTTAGTTTAATATTTTAATCAGTTTAATAGGATTAAATTGATTCTAAATAAAAGATTAAATATGTAATAAATGTATTTATAAGGGACTTTTTGTCTAAGGCGGGTTATGTCTAGACTGAGGTACTAAAAATGATGGAAACATCGCACCCCTACCTAGGAACCTACCTGGAAAGGTGAATTAGATAAATTTGTTACATGCATGCAACTTTGATTAAAGTTTATTAAAGAGTTTAATAAGACTTCAATCAAAATTGTTTAATCATTAGAGACAATTATTGTTTTTTAGCAAATTCAACATTCACTTAGTTAAAATCAGTAGCCGGGTTTTTTCTAAGTTAATTAACTGTAGGTAAAACACTCAGTAGGAGAAAATTGGGTATTTAATACTTCATTTTTTTTTTCACATTTCTCCCTATAAATTCACATTGTGAGATCTACACTTGGCCTCGAGGCACCACGGGATGTCTCCCTATGGGTGACATTTGGGTAGATCAATATCAAGGTGAATGGACAGAGTGTTTATAGTAAGTGGAAGCGGGACTTGTGAAACACATCCCTCGGTCTCTCTCATTAGGTTGAAATAAAGTTTCATGCATCGTCTCGTGGCATCGTGGGTGTCCCCCCCACGTGTCCCCTAAAGAATAGCAGTATTGTATGACACTTTATTCAATCTCCAGAAATGGATACGGTTGCTTTAGTTTCATGCCCAATCGGTTTTTCCCTACGGTTGACTCATTTAGGCGGAACTCTAGAACCTAAAATGAGGGGTTACATTTATAAAAATTGTTAAGCAAGTTAAAAAATTCTGGACCGAACAACGGTGACTGTTAATCATAGTAACAAGGTGTTGTTTCGGTTGAGAATGTCTCATTTCAGTGAAAGGACATCTGATCACCCTATGGTGACTTTTGTCCTCTCTCACTGAAACATCATTGTAAAATTAGATGACACTTAGAGTACATTAGAATTTTGCTAAAACTGATTGGTTGTATAAGTGGTTTACTACAAAGTAAACTAATGGTAAATAGTTTGTTCATTTTTAGTAGTTATTTTATTATGGCTACCACTACATTAAATTTGCTTGTCGCGGATAAATTAACGGGTGAAAATTATGCTAGTTGGAAAAATACCATCAACACAATACTGATAATTGATGATCTTCATTTTGTCCTCATGGAGGATTGTCTTCCTATTCCAGCTTCTAATGCTCCTCGAAACGTTCAGGAAGCTTATGAGCGCTGGACACGGGCAAACGATAAGGCCCAAACGTATATCTTGGCAAGTCTTAATGATGTATTGGTCAAGAAGCATGAGTCCATGCTCACAGCTCGTGAGATCATGGAGTCTCTGAGGGGAATGTTCAGACAACCATCTGCACAGCTTAGGCATGACGTTTTGAAACACATCTTCAATGTCCGTATGCAAGAAGGGGCATCTGTTTGGGAACATGTTATCAACATGATGGTCCACTTCAATGTGGCAGAGATAAATGGGTCAAGCATCAATGAAACCATTCAGGTTAGCTTCATTTTGGAATCTTTACCAGAAAGTTTCCTACATTTCCGTAGCAATGTTGTTTTGAACAGGATTGACTACAAACAAACCACTCTACTCAATGAACTATGGACCTTTCAATCCTTGATGAAAAGTAAGGAACAGAAGGGTGAAGTAAATGTTGCTTCATCTTCTAAGAAGTTCCACAGAGGTTCGACCTCTGGGACTAAGTCTGTACCTTCTTCATCTGGTACCAAAAAGTGGAAGAAGAAGAAGGGTGGAAAGGAGAAAGCTAACCCTATAGTTGCTGCTCAAAGGGGCAGAAAATCGATCAAGGCTGCAAAGGAAATTTGTTTCTATTGCAACCAAGATGAGCATTGGAAGAGGAACTGCTTCAAATACTTGGCATAAAAGAAGAAGGCCAAGCAAGGTAAATATGATTTTCTTGTTTTGGAAACATGCTTAGTGGAGAATGATGATTCTGCCTGGATTATAGATTTTGGAGCCACTATCCACGTTTGTTCTTCATTTCAGGGAATTAATTACAGGCGGTAATTAGATGCTGGTGAGATGACGATGCGGGTTGGAACTGGGCATGTCGTCTCGGCTGTGGCAATGGGAGGCCTCCGGTTGACTTTACAGAACAAATTTCTTATTTTAAAGAATGTATTTATAGTTTCTGATTTAAAAAGGAACCTAGTTTCTATAAAGTGTTTAATTGAACAAAGTTATAATAACAAATTTCTTTTAAATAAAGTGTTTATTTCTAAGAATGGTGTTGATATTTGTTCTACAAAAATGGAAAACAATCTTTATGTGCTAAGACCATTAGCAACTAATGTCCTGCATAACACATAAATGTTTAAGACTCAGTAACCCAAAATAAAAGGCTTAGAATTTCTCCTAAAGAAAATGTCCATATTTGGCATTTAAGATTAGGACACATCAATCTTAATAGAATTGAGGGATTGGTGAGGAATGTACTTCTAAGTGAGTTAGAAGAAAATTCTTTACCTATGTGTGAGTCTTGCCTTGAAGACAAAATGACTAAAAAATCTTTTACTGGAAAAGGTCATAGGGCCAAAGAACCTCTAGAACTAATACATTCATACCTCTATGGTCCAATGAATGTCAAAGCTATAGGAGGTTATGAATATTTCATCACCTAATTCAACATAAGTCCAAATCTTTTGAAAAGTTTAAAGAATTCAAGACTGAAGTTGAAAATGCATTAAACAGAATGATTAAAACATTTCGATCTGATCAAGGTGGAGAATTTATGGATTTAACATTCTAGAACTATTTGATAGAGCATGGAATAGTATCCCAACTCTCAACACCTGGTACACCTAAGCAAAATGGTGTATCATAAAGGAGAAATCGAACCCTGTTGGACATGGTTCGATCTATGATGAGTTAAGCTTCCTTACCTGACTCGTTTTAGGGTTATGCAGTAGAGACTACAATGTATATCTTGAACTATGTTCCATCCAAGAGTGTTGCTAGAACACCTTCGAAATTATGGAATGGTCATAAAGTTAGTTTGCGTCATTTCAGAATCTGGGGTTGCCCAGTACACGTGCTTGAGGCTAATCCTAAGACATTGGAACCACGTTCAAAATTATGTCTATTTGTAGGCTACCCCAAAGGAACGAGAGGTGGTCTTTTCTTTGATCCAGAAGAGAAAAAAGTGTTTATATCGACAAACGCTACTTTTTTTTTTTTAAGAAGAAGACCACATAAGGGAGCACAAACTCAGAAGTAAAATTATGTTGAATGAAATTTCAAAGAAACTACTGAATGTTCAACAACAGTTGTTGAAGAACCTAGTACCTCAGCAAGAGTTGTTGAAGTAGGATCATCTAGAAGGTCAAATCTACCTCAACTGTTGAAGGAACCTCAACGTAGTGGGAAGTTACGAACCCACCTATTTGTTATATGGGTTTAACATAACTCCTAGCTATGGTAGCTGATGGTGAAGTTGAGGATCCATTATCTTACAAGAAGGCAATGGAGGATGTTGACAAAGATGAATGGATCAAAGGGATGGATCTCGAAATGGAGTCTATGTACTTCAATTCCATATGGGATCTTGTAGATAAACCTGATGGGGTTAAATCTATAGGTTGTAAATGGATCTATAAGAGGAAACAGAGTGTTGATGGAAAGATGCAAACTTTTAAAGCTAAATTAGTGGCAAAGGGTTATACCCAGGTTGAAGGAGTTGAATATACGGAGACTTTCTCACCTGTTGCCATGCTTAAATCTATTAGAATACTCCTGTCAATTGCCTCATATTATGACTATGAGATTTGGTAGATGGACATCAAGACTACTTTTCTAAATGGAAATCTTGAGAAGACCATTTACATGGTGCAACCCGAGGGATTCATAATCCAAGGTCAAGAGCAAAAGGTTTGCAAGCTTAGTCGGTCCATTTATGGACTGAAGCAAACATCTCGATCTTAGAACATAAGGTTTGATATTGTGATCAAATCTTATTGCTTAGATCAAAACGTTGAGCCTTGTGTTTACAAGAAAACCATCAACGGTTCAGTAGTTTTTCTAGTATTATATGTAGATGATATCCTACTCATTTGGAATGATGTAGGTTTACTGATTAAGGTTAAGAACTGGCTAGCGACCCAATTTTAAATAAAAGATTTGGGAAAAGTCCAGTTTGTTCTGAGTATTCAAATCTTTAGGAATCGAAAGAAAAAAATGTTAGCTCTATCTCAAGCGTCGTATATTGACAAGATGCTTGTCAAGTATTCGATGTAGAACTCCAAGAAGGGCTTATTTCCTTTCAGGCACAAAGTTGCATTGTCTAAGGAACGGTGTCATAAGACACCTCAAGAGGTTAAGGAAATGAGACGAATCCTCTATGCATCGGTTGTTGACAGCCTAATGTATGCAATGTTATGTACTAGACCTGACATCTGTTATGCAGTGGGGATAGTCAGTAGATATCAATCTAATCCAAGATTAAATCACTAGACCACCGTTAAAAACATCCTCAAGTATCTACGAAGAAAAGGGACTACATGCCCATGTATAGTTCTAAGGATTTGATCCTTACAAAAGGCACGAACTCTGATTTTCAGACTTATAAGGATTCTAAGAAATCCACATCATGATCAATGTTCACTTTTAATAGAGGGGCCATAGTCTAGAGAAGCACCAAGTAAGGGTGCATTGTTGACTCCACTATGGAGGCTGAATATGTAATGACTTGTGAAGCTGCTAAGGAAGCTATTTGGCTCAAAAAATTCTTAACTTATTTGGAAGTCGTTCTAAACATGTCAAAGCCCATCACACTTTATTGTGATAATAGTGGTGCCATGATTAATTCCCGAGAGCCTAGGAGTCATAAGCGCGGGAGGCATATAATGCGGAAGTATCATCGTATCTAAAGATTGTGCATTGAGGGGACGTGATCGTCACGCAGATAGCTTCGGAGTACAACGTTGCTGATCCATTTACAAAGGCCTCACGGCTAAGGTGTTTGAGGGTCACATACAGAGTATGGGTCTATAGGACAGACCACGTTTAGACTAGGGCAAGTGGGAGATTTTTACTAGAGGCGTGTTATGTCCTAGTTTATTATTTGTGTACTTTGTATTTCGATTATTGTACACCCCACTAACTTTAGGTCAAGTGGGAGATTGTTGGGATTGATGTCCTAAATCTCGTAGGGTCCTATGGTTTGTAAATGTTTTGTACAAACTCATTGTTTATTTAATAAACTATATGATATTTTATTCCATTTTCAGTTGCATTAACCACAAACCAATAAACTAACATCCAAGATTATCTTGTAGCTTAAACATGTATGTAGAGACATATGGGTGGATCATGTTTAAGTGATAACCTAAATGGTCTGTAGTAGATAGATAAGGTTGGGTACCTTATCCTGGTGACACTACGAGTATAGCCTACTTTGTAGGTATTACAATTGTTGTAAAGTGCTACAAATGACCTGATTTTGATCACTCATATATTGACATGTAAGTGGGGATATTCTATACAAAAGAATTTATATAAGACAGGACCACAAAATATCTAGTCTCATTATATAACGTTGTTCATAATAGAGACTTACATTTCACCAGGATGACCATAGATAACATGATCTGAATCCTGAGTGAGTTGTGAACTCCTACCTATGAGGGCGGTTCTTTGATTTATATGGGTGAGAGTGGTCAGATCGCCAACTCAATAAACTTACCATTTTGGGGATTCGTCTAATTGGGGAGCTGGGAACACAGCTGCACAAGAAGGAATTCACTCATTCTCTGAGCTCGGGGTAAGTAAATAAATTGCTCCTTTAAGGGCTAATTCTGGGGCTTGAACAATGTGACACCACACCCTCTTCGGGCCCGAGAGGGTTTTAGTCATACTTGGACTATGATCTATTGTTCATTAGAGGAATCAGTAGTACTTGAGAAGTTAGATGTAACTACAGGGGCAAAACGGTAATTTTGACACAGTTGTACTTATGAGCAATTTGTGAAAGGTCATCGTACTGTTTATTGATTATATCTAATGGACACATAAATATATCTGCAGTGCGAAGAGTGCAACTATCGTTCTTTAGTAGAGTACTCGACGGTTAATGGATAATGATAATTTAATTAAAGAGTTTGATTAATTATTCACGTACGGTTGGGGCTTCAAGCTACAGATCCATGAGGTCCCCTTGGTAGCTCAATAGGACTAAATAAGAATCAGTTTTTGGATTAGTTTAAATTATTCAAATTAAATTGAGAAAATTAATTATATATGATATAATTTTGATAATGTGTTTGATACATTGTGTTATTTATGGGAGGAAATATAATTGAATTTTATGTAAATGTGATTTATATTAAATACCATTTGTGAGAGAAATAAATTATAGCTTATGTTGTATATGAATACAATATTGAAACTATAGGTTAATATGTTATATATGAATAATATATAATATATATATAATAAATTATTATTATATATATAATTATATTAATTTAAACTTATTTATGTATTTATTTATTTATTTGAATTAATGGGAGGGAATTAACTTCCCTCCCCACTTTTCTCTCCACTCACGTATAATGTGGGTGGTTAGTAATTCTTAATCTTCTTCTTTCTTATCTTCGTGAGAGAGTACAGAAAAGTTCAGTGACTTCTCAGAGAAAAAAAAAAAATCTTATTTTGCTCTCATCCTTCCTTTCAATCATTTTTCCATTCCCTCACCAAAATCACAAAAGCCCACACCACCTGGGTTCTCAGTTTGAGATTACCAAGGTCTCCTTCGTAGTAGTGCCCAATTCCAGTTCGAGGGTTTTCAATTGAAGATTAGTCTTCAAAGGTAAGGGTATTCTGAAACCCTATGTTTTATGTTAATGAGCATGCTGTAATTTTGTGAACACATAAACTATTTTTTTCTTTTATGTAAAAATTTAGTTCTGTGTAAAAATGGGATGGGACGATCCCACTTCCGCTCAAGTTTTTCCTTCAATGAGATCCTTCATATCGAACATGTGTCGTGACGTTGATGGACATATACACATAACACCACTTTGGAGCATTCGCGGCGCTGTGCGTTTTGCACAAAATTGCCCTTCTCAGGTAAAAACGTCGAGCATGGTGCATTTTTGCGTCATTGCACCATGGCTTTAGGGGCAATTTGTTCATTTTCACCTCTTCTTTCCCGATTAATGCATTTGAGCTCCGTTTTGGCCTGTTTTAGCTTCATTTCGTCACTAATGCCCGACTCTACCTCCTAGATGCTCGAAAGCTATAAAATCATCAAATAAACACATAAAATCTATGAACAACCTTAAATTTAGCAAAGTAAGATAACACATTTTCAATGCTATTCAATAAGTTTGTATAAGACTGGATCGCGAAATAATTAATTTCTCTATAACTCCATTAATGGAAGAGACTAATATTTCACAGAATGATCATATGTAACTAAATCTTAATCCTAAGTGACTTATGAACTTCTTTCTGGGATTTGTGCCCTAAAGCCTGTAATTAATTTGTTATTTAATATAGCATTTAATTTAATTGTTAAATATGCACTAATGAATTATCCATTACTGTACAAATCCAAGGTTATTTCATGTAATTTGAATAGTATGTGGTTGACATACAGGTAGATCAGGTTTAAGTAATAACCTAAAAAACATGCGAGTGGAGGCATCCTATATGATGAGTTTGTATAAGACTGAATAAAAAATATTTAATCTCTCTTCATAACACCATTAACTATAGAAATTAATATTTCAAACGATGACCATGTGTAACTCGATTTCAATCCTAAGTGAGTTATGAATTTCTACTTATGAGGGATTGTCCTTTGATTTGTATGGGTGAGCATGACCCGAGTCACAAACTCAATAAGCCTACTATTTTGGGGATGAGACCGAATGAGAAGCTAAAAACATAGCTACACAAGATAGAATTCACTCCTTCCCGCTTTTAGGAGAAGTACATGAGTGTTTCCTTAAAGTATCGACTCCGGGTCTTGAACAATGGGGTCTCACCCTCTCTTGGCTCGAGAGCGAATTGATTTATGGTTGGACCATAGACAAATTGTTCATTAGAGTATCATTAGTACTTAAGAAGAAAGAGGTAATTACACGGATAAGATGATAATTTGACCTAGTTGTACTTATGAACAACTCATGAAGGATCAGGCTTACTTATAATGATTATATCAATGGCCATAAAATATTCTACAGTTCATAAGAGTGCAACTATGGGTCTTTAGTTAAGTGACTCATAGTTAATGAATGTTGATTAATTTAATTAAAGAATCTAATTAATTAATCTCATATTATTGGAGCTTATAACTATACGTCCATTAGGTCCCCCTACTAGCTCACAACGGGTAAAACAAGGATAAAGAGTTTTGAAAGAATTTGAAATGTTCAAATTGATTAAAGAAATTTATGTTAATTATATATGATGTAATTAATATAATGTAATAGATACATTATAATATAAACTTTAGTTTTGAATGAGATTCAAAATTGAGTTATATAATATGAGAGTATTAATCTGTTTGAATAAGATTCAAATGTTAATTAATATAATTTAGATTCATATATAGGTTAAAATTTAGGGGTATTTTCAAAAATAGAAAAAAAAAAGAAAATATTTATACAAACAGTAAATTTAATTATAGTTGTGATAGACATTATTATCAATATCTATAACAGATAGACGCTGATAGAAGTTTATCAGCGTATATCACTAATATAAACTGATACAAGTCTATCACTGATAGACGTTGATAGAAGTTTATTAGTGTCTATCAGTGATAGAAACTGATAGAAGTCTATCATTGATAGAGGTTGATATACTACAAGAATTTTCACCTTTCCTCACACAAAAAAACATCGGGCAAAGTATTAAAAAGGTCGAGATAGGTTATGCCAATATAATCTTTTTGCGTTGGCATAATCGTCGTCGTATCCATGTCGGGAGAAGTGCCTCCTGACGAAAACTATTTTTGTCGGCATAAATACCATTGTCTCCAATGCAATATTGTGTCCATATGTATTTTCCCAACAAAATACACTTTACATCGGCAAAAGCATATTTCTAAACAACGAAAAATTTCAGTTCAATAGATAGATTTCTGCTAACGTTTATTTGCGTCAACATAAGTTTTTTAGAATTTTATATATAATTTGTAACAATTAAATAACCACATTTTTATTTTCTTAATACCTAATTATGCACAAACAAAAATTAATCTTCAAACAAATCAATTGGTGATAAATATAACAAAAGTAAGCTTATATATTAAAAATAAGACTAGTATTCAATACACAAACTATAAAATTCTATGAGTAAAAACTGTGTATACAATTAAACTCGAGCATTTCTAGCTTCTTACAAATCCCCTACACAAAAAAGGTATAATCTTCCTAAGTCAAAATACTCTAAGCCCAAATAAGTGAGATACTAAACCAAACTACATAATCATCTCAAATCTTCTTGCAATCTCCGAGAAATGATCTTTAAGAATTTATACGAACAACTTGAAATAGGAAAGAAAATAAAAATCAACAAAGAAAAATGCACAAAAAGATCTTAACAATCACACAAAGACTTAAACAAAATATTTAAAATGGTTATGAGGAATGATTCACCTCTCAAGCTATAAACATGTCGTCAATGTTCATAATTAACACATGAACACCACTATCTAAAAAGTGACTAAAATGGTTATGATTAAGACGTGAACCCCTCCCCCACGCTACGAGCGTGTTGTAAATCCACTTAAACAAATACATAAACGTCCTTTAAATCTACACAACTATTGGATCCCTACAAATAAGCCAAGAACAAAGTTCCTTTAAAGTGCATAATTAGGCTTCAAGATAATCTAAAAAGCAATTAAAACATATACATCTCTCTTCCTCCCCCTCTCCCCCCAAGCTACGAACATGTCCTAGTTCAACCTAAATGCCTTTTAAACCTACAAAGTAGCAACAAATATATAGAAAACGTCAAAGTGAATCCCTTATCTCTAAATCTACCTAAATTTCTTTCAAGACTAAACCTGTTATTCGATAGTCTTAAAAACATATAACTCAATTCTCGGATCCCTACAAATAAGGCAAGAACAAAGTTCCTTTAAAGTGCACAATTAGGCTTCAAGATAATCTAAAAAACAATTAGAACATATACATCCCCCCCTCCCCCAGCTAACAAAGTGTCCTAGTTCCATCTAAACACCATTTAAACCTACAAAGTAGCAATAATCTGTCTCTTATACACATCTAGATGTGTATAAGAGACAGCCTACAAAGTAGCAACAAATACATAGAAAGCGTCGAAGTGAATCCCTTCCCCCTAAATCCACCTAAATTTCTTTCAAGGCTAAACCCATCATTCGATAGTCCTAAAAGCATATAACTCAATTCTCAGATCCCTACAAATAAGCCAAGAACAAAGTTCCTTTAAAGTGCACATTTAGGCTTCAAGGTAATCTAAAAAACAATTCGAACATATACATCCTCCCAAGCTACGAACATGTCCTTGTTCTACCTAAACGCGATATAAACCTACAAAGTAACAACAAATACATAGAAAGCGTCGAAGTGAATCTCTCCCTCAAAGCTACGGACATAATTCAATAGTCTTAAACGCCCTTTACCTACAAAGTGGCATAAAATACACTAAAACACACATATTTAAAGTGGCTACCATAATGCAAGAGAGCCACAAAACAAAAAAATGAAGTTCCTAAATCCACTGAAACACTCATATTTGAAATGGCTACTATAACTACAGGATAGCCACACAACAACCAAATTAAGTTCCTAAACCCACTAACCATAATTGCCTATGGGGTTCGTCCATTGATTTATATAGGTGATTTCAGTCAATTGATCTTGAAAACTTGAAATTGTTGACTTCAACATAGCATTTTCCTCCTCAAGCTTGTCACCTCCACCTCAAGCTTTTCATACTTATTCCCAATATCTTTCTCAAATTTTGAGGAAGATGTACCACATGTAGCTAAATTGGTTTTTGGGTTCCATCCAAGACCTTTAGTGTGGCCCGATTTATGTACTTATTGACGACCCTCGATGATAGATCCACAATAAAAATGTCTACATTTTCAATAAAATTTATGGTACGTACACATATGAGATTAACAAAATAAAAGCGTAAAACTTACCTGTAAACGAGCCTTTATAGTGGCAATGACATCACTAGGTACATCCTTGCACATAGAACAGCAAAATGAAATTGTATCCCGGGTCGCGGTCCCGGTAGCATTGCTAAACTTTGTAGCAACGACGCTTACTGGTTTTCCTGTAACAAGATCAAATGTACTACTTCAATTAGAGGTTACAATAATATTTAGATGTTCAACCCAAGACATACTACTATCATGTGATGTGATGGTCATGCCTACCTTTATCGAGGAACTTGTAGCCAAAGTGTTAGCTTCCTAACTAGTTCATCTGCTAGACGATCTTAACATTACCCTACCATAATTCTACAACCACACAAAACATGAATAAGTTCCTAAATTTTTGTAAGTGTTATTTAACACCAAAAAAAAAAAAAAAGTTTCTAAAAAGTAACACTTTGACTCTCTCAACCTAACCTAAAAAGTTCATTTAAAGTGTCGAATTGACATTTTTACTCTCAACACAACCTAAAAAGTTCCCAAACCCAAACTAAAAAGCTCTTAAAAAAAGTGTCCAAATAGCCCTTTGACTCAAAGTAAAACTTTTTTGGGGAAATATCCAAAAAGAACAACCAACACAATAATGTAGCTTTCCAAAAAGAATTGCATCAAGGTTTCTCTATATTTATTAGTTTATGTTTATCATTAATTAAAAATATATTAGGAAAATATGAAAAGTATTATTAACTACTAGGAGGGGCATGTTTGCTATTAGGAGGTACTAGTAAAAATGTTGTATAGTAAAGAATGATGATTTCAAATTAACTTGAGCTCCAGTGAACAAAGCTATTTTGTTAATTACTACATTCATGTATGTTGGGAGATTCTAATGAAAGGGAAACAGACAAACAAACAAGTTCGATGCAACTTGTTCATTGGAAGATTCTAAGTATCAGTCAGGAAAATCTTGAAACAATTCACACAAAACCTATAACTATAATCAAGGGAAAAAAGGAACAGGAATTTTTTTTTATGGTTGAAAAAAAAAAAAATTCTCTTAACTTCCCCACCCCCCCCCCCAAAAAAAAAAAAAAAAAAAAAGAAAGGAAAGACAAAAATATCACCCAACTCTCCAATTCACATTAACACAAAGAACGAATAGATAAACTCACAGTGAAATGAAGGCTTTGAAACACAAATTTACCCCCAAATAATAATAATAATAATAATAAAGTTTATGTTGTTCCATTTAATTTAACAAAAGAACCAAATGGTGAAAAATATAATGTAAAACCTCTTGAAATTCATGGCTGTAGTGAAACATATGAAACTATGATAAACCTTACAAAGAAGCACTTACAGAGAGTTTAAGGAAGAGGAAAGGGAAGGTAGTGCCGACAACGAGGATTGGGGATGAAAACTGTGACCGTTGGGTGGAGATTCGAACGGTGGAGTGGAGCAACAACATGGAGAATAGCGTGAATCATGTGGCGGCATCGAAGCTAGCGTATGGCGACGTCAAAGGTAACGTGCGGTGGCTCGAAGGCATCATGCGATAGTGTCAAAGGTTGTTGAGGTTGATGCCCTAAATCTCATAGGGTCCTATAGTTTATAAATCTTGTATGAACAAACTTGTAAGTGATTAATAATATTTGATATTGTATTCACTCTGTCTATGAAATATATGATATTTTAGTTGCATTAATCACAACTAATAAATTAACATCTAAGGTTATCATTGTAACTTAAACATGTATGTGGAGACATACGGGTGGATCAT
Organism: Benincasa hispida; assembly: GCF_009727055.1. Taxonomy (NCBI): domain Eukaryota; kingdom Viridiplantae; phylum Streptophyta; class Magnoliopsida; order Cucurbitales; family Cucurbitaceae; genus Benincasa; species Benincasa hispida. Next base: position 31,762,544 of record NC_052356.1, read on the forward strand.
GTTTAAGTGATAACCTAAATGGTCTGTAGTATATGGATAAGGTTGGATACCTTATCCTTGTGACACTACGAGTATGGCCCGCTTTGTAGGTACTACAAATGTTGTAAAGTACTACAAATGATCTGATCCTGATCATTTATGTATTAAACATGCAAGCGAAGATATTCTATATAAAGGGGTTTGTATAAGACTGGACCACAAAATTTTTAGTCTCATTATATAACGTCGTTCATAATAGAGACTTTCATTTCACTAGGATGACCATAGGTAACACGATCTTAATCCTGAGTGAGTTATGAACTCTTGCCTATGAGGGTTCTTTAATTTGTATGGGTGAGAGTGGCCAGATCGCCGGCTCAACAAGCCTACAATTTTGGGGGTTCGTCTCATTGAGGAGCTGGGAACTCAGCTATATAAGATGGAATTCACTCCTTCCCTGAAGCAGGGGTAAGTAGATAAATTGTTCCCTTAAGAGCTGATTCTAGGTCAATGTGGCACCACACCCTCCCCTGGCCCGAAAGGGGTTTAGTCATAGTGGGACTATGATCTATTGTTCATTGGAGGAATCAATGGTACTTAAGGAGTTAGATGTAACTATAGGGGCAAAACGGAAATTTGGCCCAGTTGTACTTACGAGCAATTTGTGAAAGGTCATTGTACTATTGATTGGTTATATCCAATGGACACAGAAATATATTTATAGTACAAAGAGTGCAGATGTTGGTCTTTAGTGGAGTGTCTAGCAGTTAACGGATGGTGGATAATGTAATTAAAGAGTTTAATCAATTATTCACGTACCGTTGGAGCTTCAAGCTATAGATCCATAAGGTCCCCTTGGTAGCTCAAAAGAATTTAGGCCAGAATCAATTTTTGGGTTAATTTTAAATGTTCAAATTAATAAGAGGGAATTTAATTATATATGATATAATTAAATTGATTCAATTATATATGATATAATTGACATAATGTATATGATACATTATAGTTTAATTGGAGGAATGAATATTTGAATGTGATTGAAATATATTTTCTATGAATGAGAATCATAATTGTTAAATTTAATATAAATATGATTTATATTAAATGCCATAAAGAAAAGAGAAAAAACTATAGTTTATATTGTATGAGATGCAATGTTAAAACTATAGATTATAAATATAATATGATAAGTTGGTTATCATATTTATTTATATTATTAATTATTTGATAATTAATTTCTTTTTTCTCTCTAACCACCTTAGTGGGAAGTTAAGTAGTTTTTATGACAAAATGGAACAAATAAAAATATGATTTTATTATTCTAAAATCCAAGTTGCACGATTTGTGAACAATCTACACGAATAGATCAGAGCCTATGCGATATAAATGGTTCACTACACGATTGAAGAATTTCCTATGCGATAGAGAGTTTCTTCCTCAATCGTCTTCTTCCTCCAAACTCCTAAACTCCCTCCTAACCAAAATAGTTAGAGTCCACCACTCCTGGCTTCTCACACCGAGAATACCAAGGTCATCAGTTGGTAGTGTTCTTCACCTTTTTGGTTCGAGTTTTCTTGTTGTTTGGAGTGTTCGTGACTATTCGAGGGATTTACTTGAAGAAGAGTTCTTCAAAGGTATAATCTCTAAACTCTTTTTCTTATTAGAAAGCAGGTTGCAATTTTATGTTATGATACATAATTTGTACTGTTTTACTGTAAATGTTTGTTTCAATCGAAATGAGATTTGGACAATCCGCTTCTGCTTACAGGTTCTCTGTAAAATGAGATCATTCAAAGGTAACGTTCAGTAGCCATTGGAGCTAAAGACGTTGGGCATTAGATGTCAGAGCTCGACTAGTGGTTCAGCGGGCATCGAAAAAATGGCATCTGTTCTGCATTAAAAAAAAATAAAAAAAAAAGAAAAAAAGCGAGGGAAAGGGAAAGTGGGGAAGGAAAAGTGGGGGGGCGGGGGGGGGGGGGGGATACGTCTATGCCAACGAAAATGTATTCGTCGAGAAAAAGTATCGGAACGGGTAAAAATCCCTTGTAGTGTATAGAAGTCTATCAATATCTATAAGTGATAGAAACTAATAGAAGTTTATCATTGATACTATCAGTGATAGAAACTGATACAAGTCTTTAATTGATAGAGGTTGATTAGAAGTCTATCAGTGTCTATCAGTGTTTTTTTTTTTTTTTTTTACTATTTCTGTAAATAGTTTGACATTTTTTTACCTGTGAAAATTTTCTAAAATTAATTTAAATGAGATTATGTTTTAAACAATAGTTTATGAGAGAGATATATATTTTAAATATAATTCAAATATATATACATTTAATTAAATATGAGATATTTAATAAAATTAATTAATTTATTTATTTAATGAATTAAGTATTATTTTGATTTGATTAAATTAAATTAAATTAAAAATCAAATTAAATGAGATTAACTCCTCTACAGTTGCAGGGGAGTGGTGAGTGAATAAGAGAAGTTACAACTCTCTTCACTTATCTTATTTACAAAAAAGAAAAGAAAAAAAGATAACCACTTTTTTCTCTCCAATTTCTCTATAAAATTTCTCCTCCAAGTTTACATATAAATTCTTCTGTAAAGAAAGATCAAATCCCTTATCACTTTCAAAAAAAAGTTCCCACATAACAAGTCCTTACTAAGAGAATAGAGGGAAAGACTCTTTTGTTGGTATTTTGTATGAAGAAGAGTTTGTGCTATTATTAAAGAATTATAGAAGATTTGAAGAAAGGTTTTAAAGATAACCTTCTTTTTCCCTTGTGTTTTACATGCTTAATTATCTACTGTGTTTTTACTCTTTGTGTTTTAATTCTTGAAACAAAATTGATGCAAAGCAATGATAAGCTTTCGCTCGGGATTCGATCCCTTCATTCCTGCCTATGGGGTTCGTCCATTGATTTGTATAGGTGAGAGTGGCCCCAGTCGCCGACTAAATAACCTACCATTTTGGGGACTTGACCAAATAGGGAGTTGGGAACATAATTTCACAAGATGAAATTCACTCCTTCCCGTATGGGGCAAGTAGAGGAGTAGTTCCCTTAAGTGTTAAATTCGGTACTTGAACAATGGAACTCCACCCTCTCATTGGCCCGAGAGAGATTTGGTTTATGGTTGGACCATAAATAAATTGTTCATTAGAGGATCAGTGGTATTTAAAAAAATAGAGGTAATAACGGAGGTAAAACGAACATTTGACCCAACTATAATTACAAACAACTCGTGAATGATCAACTTATATTGATAACATGTCTTGCAGTGCATAAGAGTACAACTCTGGGTCTATAGTGGTTTGCCCCATACTTAATTAATGTTAATTAATTAATTAAAAATTTTAATTAATTAATATCAAATCATTGGATCTTTTAATCTGTAGGTCTATTAGGTCCTTTTGCTAGCTCATAATAGATTGACAAGGATCAAAGTTTTGAGAGAATAATTTGAATTGTTCAAATTAGCTTAGGAAACATATATTAATTGTATATAATATGATTAATACAAAATATAATATATATAGAGACATTGTTATATATATAGTTAATTATAAATATGATTTATAATTAAAACTATATACTCTAGGAGAATTAATATATTTGAATTTGATTCAAATATTAAATTAATATAGGATTATATGAAAACTATAAGTTATATATTAATATGAATAAGATTCATATTAAACCTATAAGTTAAGAGAGGAATATGCATTTGAATATGATTCAAATATATATTTAATTAAATTAATAATTTAATTTTGATTAATTAATTAATTATTATTTAATTAATAAATCCCCCTTTAACGAGGGTGAGTGTGGAGGTGGGTAGTTCCCTCTCCCTATCATTGAATCTCCATAGAAGAGTTCTGAGGAGAACTAACGTAACTTTGATAAAAATTCTCACTCTGTAAAACACTTAGAAGAAGTTATTTGTGTTATCTCTCCCTCTCAATTTTCTTTTCTCTTTCAATAAGACACTCCACAAGTGGGTTCTTGCCAAAAGTAATAGCTAAGGAAGACCGTTTGGAGGTGTTCTCAACGAAGGAGAAAATCAACCTTTTTGGAGAATAAGTTGTGGTGAAGTGAAGAAAAGTCTTCAAAGGTGATAATTCTTCTTCTCTTCATATTATGCTTAACCTAAAAAATTTACAACATGTGATATTTGTTGTATGTTTTTAATGTTTATGTATATTTCATCTCAAAAAAAAAAAAAAATCAAAACAAAAGTGATTATATGCTTTTGTTAAGGATTAGATCCCATCAACAAACATCTAGCTTGCTTTTAAGAGCTTGAAAATGACTAACACGAAAAGACTTAGAGAAGATATCTGTTGTTTTCTCATTTGAGCTACAATAAACCAGTTGCACTTCTCCTTCCTTTTACATCTCTCTCAATAACCTAATAATTTATCTTAAAATGTTTAGCCCTTCCATAGAAAACTAGATTCAAAGTAATAGATAAATTATCTTGATTATCTCCAAACACCTTCACACTCTCTTCTTGCCTCAGGTGTAAATCATACCTCGGCTTTTTAAATTAAACAACTTGGTTTACTGTTGCAGTTGTTGCAATAAACTCAAATTCTACCGTTGTTAAAGCCACTATATCTTTTTTATTTTTAACACCATGTGAAATACCCATAGCCAAAAGTGAAAAAATAACTAAAGGTGCTTTTGATATCATATAATGAACCAACCTAATCACTATCCAAGTAACTCTACAACTCTCAACTTTGTTAAATTTGATCCCAAAAGACAATGTACCTTTCAAATATCTCAGAACCCTCTTTGAAGCAACCATGTAATTCTTACTTGAATAGTGAAGAAATCTAGATAAGACACTTAGTGTACATGATATCAGAACTATGAGATGTGACATGCATGAGGCATACAACTAGACTTTTGCACACATCCTTGTTTGTTAAATCTTCTGCAACTTTTCTTTATGAATCAGAGTGTTCATACTCTTATCCTTTCCCATATTAAACCTCTTTAATATCTCTCTCATATTTTTCTTCTAACAAAGAAGCATTTTATTATATCCTTTATTGAATCTCTATACCTAAAAATTAATGCATCAGACTTGATTTCTTCAAATAGAGTGTGGACTCACTCAAACTCTTTAAAAAACCTAAGTTCAACAAGTGTTCATATATCTTGTTATACCATGTCAGAAATCTTGCTTCAACTGATGGATAGCCTTCTTCTATAAATAAACCTTCTGGTCTTACCCTAGTATGATGAACCATCTAGTTGCTCAACATAGATCTCTTCTTCTAACACTTCATTCAGGAATGTTGACTTCGCGTCCAATTGATATACCTTCTATCTATGTTGAGTTGTCACAGCTAGTAGGAATCCAATTGTGTCCATCCTTGCAAAAAGTGAAAAAGTCTAAGAAAAATCAACTCCCCCAACTTATGCATGTCATTTTACCACTAATTTGGCCTTGAGCTTGTTCTAGAGCTATCAGGATTCAATTTGGTCTCAAAAATCCATTTGATTTCAATCACTCTCTTAATTGTAAACCTCTTCACCAGCTTCCATGTCTTGTTCTTCTCTATCATACTCAGGTCATCCTTCATTACCTTCATCCTTTTCTGATCTCGTTTAGCTTCTTCATATCTTGCAGGCTGCAACACAACTACATTACTTCTCCCATAAACCTCATTCAACAATTTAGTCCCTCTAATCAGTGCATCATCAACCAATTCATCGGGATCTAGAGAGACTTGTTGCTTCACCTTCACTTCTTTTATCTAGTCTCATTCCTCATCCTCCAAGAACTGAATATTTCTACTAACCATTCTTCTTTGTTTGAAGATGATATATCTTGTAGGTTTTGGACACCATGCTATAGTGATTGCTCTTGAAAAAAGCTATATATATGTTTTTAATCTAGCTTGCTTGTTATGTTTTATATGATTAAATGTCTATTCTTGTAGGAATTCGAGTAAATCATGCATCTTAGAGTCTTATGGGTCGTTCAAGGTTAACTTGGAGCCATCAAAAGTGAAATCGAACACCCGGAGCTTCAAGGATGTAAAATTATGATTTTACCCCTAGGGCCAGCGCAGCAGCGCCATGTGCTACTCTGTGCACTAGGCTTGAAGGTAAAGAGCAGCATTAGCGAGAGCATAGTGACGCTTCCTTAGACTGTCAGCAACACTCTGGATTTTGACAAAACGGAAAAGGGGTCATGCACACGCAAGCGCAACACGCGAGCGCTACGATGCTCGAGGCTTATGCTCCGACAAGGGCCTAGGGCACAACTTTGCTCCCCCTCAACACAATGATGCTTCACAACTTTTAAAAATACTCTCTTCAAACTTTAAGCTTTTTTTCATTTGGGATTTCAATGGAAGACAAAGTCTCCCAAAATTCTTCTCTTCTTTGTACTTCTTACATCTTAGCGTAGGTTTTTACATTTCTTTTAAGTTGTGATTATAGGTTAGAGCTCTCCACTCTACTCTTTGTCTATAGATTGTAGAGTTATGTAATTTTATTTAGTTTCGAGAGCAAGATTTATGTGATATCTTGAAATTTCAATTAATGGATTGAATGTATATTGTTTTATGTTTTAATCCGTTTTAATTTATAAATGCATATTTGTGTGTAGCTATTCCTTCATTAATGTGTATTGCCCATGCTAATTGATTCATAGCTTCTTCAAAATCGCACTCGAATGTCTAGCTCAATCACCTAAGTAGCAATTAGTTAATCTTGTATTTTATGACCAACCTAGAATGCTTGCTTTAACTAGGTTCAAAGGCAAGATTGATTAATTGGTTAGGCTACCCAATTGATTAATCAACACAATGAAATCCTTAATCTTAATGCACATGTTCTTATTTCTATATGGATGCTATCGAATGCAATAGACTTGGGCATGCAGTTTAATTAGGGCTTGGCTTAAGGCTTTAATTATTAACTAGGGCGCTTGCTTAGTTTAATCAGACGATTCAATTGCCCGTAGTGTCGTTGAGTAAGGTTAAGCTAAATGGGTCATTGTGCATGCATAAATCGAATTCATGTTTAATTAGTTGAAATCAATGATTGAAATTGCATAGAATCCCTCTTTCTCTCGAAACTAGATAAATCCAATCCCAAGTTACATTTACCCGTTTCTTTTATATTTCTTGTACACTTATCACACTATCCACACCGACCCTCCCCTCCCCCACCACCATCATTTACCACTCTAATTAGGAAATTGGTTTAACAAAAAACTCATACTATTGCTTCCCTGCGTATTGATCCAGACTTGCTACTAATGCTAGTACTCCATCATAGTAGTAGTTATAAGATTCAATAATATAAATTCATTTGACTAGTAGAGGTTCACAGGCAACAGTAAATCTTGACTATCAAATTGGTGCGATTGTCAAGAAAGTCAATTTGTTTTCGTTTACTTAAACCAGCTCAATGTAATTTGCTTTTAAGCTAATTAAAGTTAGGGACCAAAATGACAGTTAAACTTAGAAAGAATATATATATTCAAACTAAACTAAGTCATACAAAAATAGAAATATGTTTACTTTTTAACAGTCATTTTAAAAAACCTGCACAATGTAATTTGCTTTTAAGCTAATAATCTTTTAGCTAATTAAGTTAGTTATTTAAAATAACAAAATATGAGAAACAATTTTAAATTTAAATTTACAAATGACAAACTTAAATTAATCGAAAATCTAAGCCTATTTAGTAACCATGTGATTTTTTGTTTTTGATTTTAAAATTTAAGTCTATTTCATTCACATTTCTTACAAAGATTTGTAACTTTCTTAAGTACAATGGTTAAATTCTTAGCCAAATTCCAAAAACAAAAAACAACTTTTTGAAACCTACCTTTTTTTAGTTCTCAGAATTTGACTTGATTTTTTAAACTATCGGTGAAAAGCAGATAACAAAGAAAGAAATTTGGTGGAAGTAGTGTCCACAGGCCTAATTTTAAAAAACAAAATGATTAGCAAACGAAACCTGAATAATTGATTGAATACGATTAAATATTTCATAATCTCAAAGAATTCTAATGCTTTACTCCAAACCCGAACTTTCTAAACATGCACTTTAAACATAGACCTAAAAATGTCAAAACGTCCATGTCAAGTGTGCCCCCTCAGTGAGTGAGTGAAGGAGAGGGCAACAGAGATAAGTTTAACAACTTTTTCAAGATTAGGGTTGGATTAAAAAATATTCAAGGGTTAGTTGTTACCTCATTGTCAATTGATTTTGCTTTTTAGCAATTCTTTTCATTGCCAATTAATTTTGAGATGGAACCCATGTTAAAAATTTAACCTACTAGGCAACCAGTGGATAGGGAGCAAAGAGCGAGTAAAATTGCACAAAACTAGTATGATATGAAAATAATTTTTCATTACTCATTTAGCATCATGCACAAATTGCATTCTCCTGAATAGTATGTATCAACTAATAAGAATGATGGTCATTCACAGACAAACAAAACAAAGGCAATGTTAGTAGCAAGGACATGAACTCAGATGTCAAGAACCAAAAGCATCTAACTTTTGTGAAAAGAATGGATCTTCAACAAAAATGGACAATGTGATACTTATTTCTATCACTATCAGCATGTTTGAAGAGCAAATGAATAAAAAACCACATTTCTAACAGCATGTTTGAACAAATGAATTCAAAACTTGTCCAAACATTCTAGGAGCCGGTTCAACTTACCAAGTTCAACCGTACATCCCAACCACATTCTTTCGGTGTCCTACATTTGATTGATTGGCTACTGTGTAAATACAAGATCTAACAGGAACAATGTCGTGAGGAAGTTATCGGCTTAATAAAACTCGAATGCGTTTTCATCCAATAAGGGCAAGCTTAACAAAACCAAAGTTCAGACTCCATCGTTTTCAACAGCATCAGAGGCCGTTGGCAATTAGAGTGACCTATATCTCAACCCCCAGCTGTCCAGTAGGTCGTCTCCTGCTGCTCTTACCAAGCCGTGTTATTAGGACAGTTTGCACAGTATAAAATTCGACAAAATGTCACTCAGGTTCCCATCATTTGCTTCAGAGCCTGTGCTTTTGAGTAATCCATATGTCTGCTTGATTCGCTGCCTTCCCATAACTAGATGATCCCTTTCTTCTTCCTTCTTACCAAGCTTTCACTAAACGAGAGATTCCATGAAGGACTTCATGTTCTTAGTGTCCTCTTTTGATTCTGGATATCTTTGAGGTTTGAAGACCGTCCATAGTCCAATAGGATGCCGACTCGGGCTCTCCGTTTTGTTGTCTCCTGCAAATTTCCCAAACATCTTCCCACATTCTGGATAAGGCTTAACAAAAAGGTTGTAGAACCTGAGCCTGCTAGGCTTGATAATTTCCCTCAATCCAACCTGAGAACCAAGCCAGCCTTTTGATTCCAAATATTCAATCACATTGTAACGAGGAACAATCTGTTTTTCGAAATTTATTCCCAGATATTCAGGAACATCAATCAAACTGTCAACACCAAATTTCATCTTATGGATCAAGAAGTCAATTTTCTTTTCAATGTTCTCTATTTCATAAGTGACCAACCTCGGCTCTTTCCATAGCAATTTAAATGCTCTTGTACGAATCAGCCCATGTTTACATAAACAATCAACTCTCTGTTTCACTTCAAATGCAGCTCTTAAAGCACCGTCTCTAAATATTTTCTCCTTGATTGAGTTCCTGCATTTCAGACGTCCAAGCAACTCGAGACATCTTGAAACTTCTCCTAATTCTGTGGCTAAAATTCTCGGTTCCCTAACAATTTCTCTTGCAATCACGTTTTGATTGAACCCCAGATCGTTGAACTCAGAAATCAAACTCTTCAATCTGCCATCAACCCTAAATCCTAGAACTCTGGGAATCGAACAAATGATTCGATCAATTTCATCCTTTCGGATTCCAATTCCCATCAGAAATTCAATCGTTCGCAAGATTTCTTCCTCGTTCGTGAACACTATTTCAGGGTAATCCTCTAAAACCCTAGTTACAGCAGCATCACTAAGCCCAAAACGTTTCAATAAATCTACAGTTCTACGAAAAATACTCGGGTCGAGCTGGAACCGTTTGGATAATACCAGCATACTCCGAATCACGGATACAGAAACATTGGGTAATTCGATTAGGGACAAACTTACCTCCCATTTCTTCAGAAATTCCAAGTCCAGAACTGCGGGACAGTCGATCACCGTGGAAACGAGATCCTTCGGGGGAATTTTGAAGGATAGAAGAACCGGTAGAGAAGCTTCAATGTCCTGAAAATTGGAATTGGTCAAGAAGAGATGATTCTGTGAAAGGAAATCGCGGATTTGGGATTGTGTGAACCCGATCTTGTGTAGGAGATTAGATTGATTGCGGGAAATTTTGGGATGATTGAAGGAAGTAGGAACTGGTTTAGCAGAAACATGGTGGATTTCTTGAAACGAGGAGGTAAGATTTGAGGTGGAAATCGCCCGCCGGAGAAATGCGGCACTTCCGATTAAGATTCTTCCCGCCATTGAAATAGCTTTTTCAATAACTCGTTAACAGCAGGTTTTATGCGAGGCTGCAGGTATTTTTTATCCTCCCTTAAGAATGATTTTAGAGACCGTTTGCGGCTTGGAATGAAGTTAAAATATCAGAATTTGTGAAGTCTAGAGTTAGTAAGAACTAAGAAGGTGCGTGGCAGTTTCACCCACGTGTTAATAAGTCCCTGTTAATATATTAGTGTTAAATAAATTTGTGTTTGGAGTATAGATTTATAAGATTAAATTTTTTCGTAAATAGAAAAAATAAAGAAATAAAGAAATATGAACTTACTCGATAAATGTGTAAATTTCAAAAAATTTTACAATTGAAATTGAATTATTTACCATAATTTAAGAAATTGGTGAGTCAAACGGTCTTTTTATGTGTGTTTATGCTTGGATGCAGTTATTCAATCTATATAGTAAGGAAAGTATAGAATTGTCAAATCTATAGTTATGAAATCTAATTTAGGGTTTAGCTTTTTATTCTTCCACAATTTTTATATAATTTTGAAAAATGTAATCCATAAGGATTTGTTTTCATAAATTATAGATTCAATTGTGAATTTGGTTAATGTGATTTACAAAAAAACAGAATTTAATCCTTATAGTTTCATAAAAAAAATTTACATAGTCTATATAATAGGAATTATTTAAGAAATTTTATCAAACCGTTGGAACTAAATTTTAATTATAAAAATTAAATTTTAATTTTCTCTAAAGTACAATAATTGTGGGGATAGAGGATGGAACCTCCCACACGAGTAAGAAATTTATGTATTTCCATGGGGTGCCCTCGTAGAGTATATTAAGCGTAGCGAAATCAAGGTTTATGATAAAGTCAACAAAGTTTCGATGATGGTGGGCATTTGAGAAAGTCGGGCCAATCGGGTTTCGGCTCATTCTTTTGTTTGTCGTGTCTGCTATGCTAGATTTTGCGTAGTTCCGTATATTGATTCTGACCAGTGAATCAAGATTGGGTCATTAATACACAAATGCACATTCTCATTCAAACATTTTGACCGTTATAACTTAAATACAATGAAAACATGAATAACCATTTTAATCTGAAATATTAATTTAATAATAAATCTAATAACCAAAACATTTAGTTGGCATCCCGAATAAAACGTTTTACAAAGAAAATGATCCAAAGCAAATCAGTGAAAAACATGTCATTTGACAACGTGATCAAATGAAAGGAACAAAACCACAAGGAAAAAAATAGAACATGTGCGGAAGCGTTTTCTAATGTCCCCATATGGCTCTATCACGGGTCCCATTTGTCCCTTGCCATTTATTCCTGTCATTGCCTAAAAGAAAAACATAAAAGAAAAGAGGATGAGTATAACATTACCTAGTAAGTGACCCACTACTTGGCCCTTTCCGCTACATGTTAGCTAGTTTATCTAGGAACTGGTGTACACTCATATCAATTCAGTCGTAACGAACCCGAAGGTTCGCCTATCAGTCATAAACGAGGAACACGCATCGGTCATAGTATGTAATCGGAAGGTACACAAATCAGTCGTAAACATGAAACTGAAGGAACATGCATTAGTCATAGTGTGAAACTCAAAGGTACACGAATCAGTCGTAAACATGAACCCAAAGGAACATACATCAGTCATAGTGTGTAAACCGAAAGTACACGAATCAGTCATAAATGTGCACATATATAGTCAAAAGTGTACAAGTGTCCAGATAAGAAAAACTAACAAAAACTCTATAACTTAGCATGCATCAGTTTCAGATAACTCATGTGTTATATTTTACAATCATTTATCTTAGGGGTAAAATTTCTAGTATATCCTCATTCAACAGTACATTCATCATGGTCAAAATAGTCCAATCCAATCAATCAATGTCATTAAATCATGCGATTCAACCAGTCATAAATTATCAGTCCAAGCAGTCAACTCAGTCTTAATTAGTCTCAAGAAATAGTCCAAGTAATCTTAAGTAAATAATCCAAGTGGTAAGGACGACTGGTTCAAAGGTGAACCAATAGAAAGTCACTTACCTTAAGTTTCAATCCATACAAGTTCAATCTGAAGAGCCTGGTGAAGGTTCAGTGCAGAAGCGAGGATTGATTTTAAATTCCAATTTTTACAGAATAATGAATTTTACATAATACAAACAGAAAAATTATGCATTCAATCAAAATTTACAACATACTAAAATTAAAATAGAAGATAGAAAGAATTAACCCTTGAAGATATGACCTTCTTCACGTATTTCCTCTTCTCTGGAATTGATCACAAACTGCAACAATCTTGAAACCCTAAGGGTCACCACCACGAAAATTTTTCCTGTATTCTCTGTAGGGGAAGAGAATCTGCTAGAGGTGTGGACTTTGTAGAACTTTAGATGAGGGGTGAGATTGAGAGGAGGAAAGGGTGAGATCTAAAAAACATCTCAGAGAGCTTCTTTGTATCTTCTTTCACAAAAATTGTGAATAACCACTAAAAACCCATAACCACCATCATCACATGTAGTGAGTTGACAGAGATTAGGGGATGGAAGTTATTTCACTCCCATTAATTCAAAAATTAAAATAAAAATAAAAAAATAAATTAATTTTAATTTAAATAAAACTATTATATATATATATATATATATATATATATATATATTATATAATAATATATATATATATATAGGTTACCTAACATAAAACACATAACTATTCTTTAATATTGTATCAAATAACAATATAACCTATAGTTTTACTTCTCTCTTCAATGGTATTTAGTATAAATCTCATTTATATTAAATTTAATTATATGAATCAAATTCATGTAATTAACATTTGAATCATATTCAAATATTTATTTCCTCTCAAATAACTTTATATTATAATGTATCAAATACATTATATTAATTATATCATATATTTAAATTAAATTAATTATATCACATATTATTAATTCTCTCAAATAATTTGAGCAATTCAAATTGATCTAGAATTGATTCTCATTTAATCCCTATTGAGTTATAGAGGATACCTCATGGACATGTAGCTTGAAGCTCTAATAGTTTAATTAATTATTCAACATCCATTAACTGTCGGACATTCAACTAAAGATCGATAACTACACTCTTTGACTACATATATTTTTTTGTTCTTTGTATATAACCAATCAACAATGTGATGACCCTTCACAAATTGCTCGTAAGTACAGCTAGGCCAAAATTATCATTTTACCCATGTAGTTACATCTAACTTCTTAAAGATCAAATCCTTATAACCATGAGTTTAACTCTAACTATGGTAGATTTCTGTCAGCCACCATAGCTAGGATTTCTGTTAAACCTATACACGAGCTAGAATTTCTACAAATCCATATCTACGGAAAACAAGGGACTACATCTCTGTCAACTACCACAGTTAGGATTTCTGTTAAATCCATGTAACGGCTACAAGGGAGAAAGAGAAAGGAAACTGTAGGGAATTCTTCGAAGAGAAAATGGATTATGGGAGTGTGTGATTTGCAACCTTCCCACTAAGTCAAGGTTCCCTCAACACTTGAGGTGGACATGACCTACTAGATGAACTAACTTCAACAACTTTTATTAAGGTGTTGGGTTCTTCAGCAACTCTTGTAGAAGGTTCAGTAGTTTCCTTGGAAAGTTCATTTAACACAATCTTACTACGAGGCTTATGCTCCCTAATGTAGTCCTCCTCTAGAAATGTAGCATTTGTCGACACAAACACTTTATTTTCTTTAGGATCATAAAAATAACCACCTCTCGTTCCTTTAAGGTAACCTACAAATAGGCACAATTTTGAACGAGGTTCCAGTTTTTTAGGATTTGCCTCAAGCACATGTGTTGGACAACCCCAGATCCTGAAATGGCGTAAACTACCTTTACGATCGTTCCATAATTCCAAAGGTGTTCTTGTAACACTCTTAGATGGAACATAGTTCAAAATATAAGTTGCAGTTCGTACTGTATAACCCCAAAACGAGTCCGGTAGGGATGCATAACTCATCATAGACTGAACCATGTCCAATAGGGTTCGATTTCTCCTTTCTGATATAGCATTCTACTGAGGTGTACCAAGTGCTGAGAGTTGGGATACAATTCCATATTCTATCAAATAGTTTTGGAATGTAAGATCCAAAAACTCTTCACCTCGATTAAATCAAAATGTTTTAATTATTTTATTTAATGCATTTTCAACTTCAGTCTTAAACTCTTTGAACTTTTCAAAGGCTTCAGACTTCTGTTGCATTAAATAAACATACTCATGTCTTGAATAATCATCAGTAAAAGTGATGAAATATCCAAACCCTCCTCTTGCCTTAACATTCTTCGTACCACAGAGGTTTGAACGTACAAGCTCTGAGGGTTCTTTAGCTCTATGACCTTTTCCAGTAAAATATCTTTTAGTCATTTTGCCTTCAAGGTATGACTCGCACACAGGTAAAGAATTTTCTTCTAACTCACTTAGAACTCCATTCTTAATCAATCTTTCAATCCTATTGAGATTGATATGTCCTAACCTTAGGCACCAAAGACGTACATTTTTTTAGGAGAAATTTTAAGTCTTTTATTTTGAGTTACCGCGATTTTAAACATTTAAGTGTTTATGAGGCCTTTGGTTACTGCAATTTTAAATATTTCATTGATACTATGTGATAGACGTTAATAGAAGTCTATCAATCTATCGATATTTATTTATTTTTTGTTATTTCTATAAATAGTTTGACTTTTTTTTCTATCTATGAAAATTTTTCATTTTTTTAAGTATCAATTTTAATTAAAATTAACATAGATTTACAACACTAGCTGACTATGCAGAAATACATTACTTAAAAGGGTAAATTGCAAAATATAGTTCAGAAGTATGATGGTAATTGCAATACACCCTCAAACTTTCAATTGTAAAAATTGGTCTTTTAAACTTTTACAAGTGTTAAAATTGGACTTTCAAGCTTACAATAATTATAAAATTAGACCCACAAATGATAAAAATTGAACCCTCAAACTTATACAAATATTACAATTATACCATTATTAGGGGTGATTACATAATTATATCAACAGGGAAAAAAAAAAAAGAGAAAAAAAAGGAAGATAAATAATAATTTTTTTTTTAGAATAGATTCATCCCCAAATGAAAATTCAAGTAGTGCATGGGAGGGTCATTCACCTATTCCCAACATATGCATGCGATGAAAAGCTAGCTTTGTACTTCATTGGGACAAGTAAGAAACTGTCTCTTCTTGACGGCTAAATATGATATCCATTATCTTCATCATGTCCCTGGTCTATGATGATTTTAGATTGTATTTAGAATACATCTTCAAGTATTTAATTTAATAAATAAGTCATTTTGAAAAAATATTGGAGTGTCAACCATTTAAAATAATTTTTCGAGTGTCTTTTAATCAGTTTTTATCAAAAGTGTTTAAATAAAAATGAGTTTTTTTGAAAAATAGTTTTTTCTCAAGTCAATTCAAACAGGTCCTTAATATCTAAATTAGAATATTTGTCAGTTTCTTTCGTCGTTTGGACTCAAAGCATACTTCGATTTAGGTTAGGATTGAATCATCTTAAGTTGGGTTGTTTGAATGTCTAATGATGTATCATTTTTGTGTGGTATGACATCCGTTTCCTCTTGCTACTTCGAGACTATGTTCCTGCTTGGAGTCTACTTGTGTTAATGTGTTAGGTAGTTCTTTCTTACATGCAATGTTCGTGTTGTTTAACACAGGAAATTGTGACATAATTTCTCTTGTGATTCTCCTACATGCACAACTATCCCAAATTATCACTAGCATTAAATATTATGGACCAAACACACATATTCTTCAAATTTTGGAGACTCAAAAAGAAAATGTAGAATTTTCCCTTTTTTAAGAAAATTATTGGTTGAACAACTATAAATAAAAATATAGGGAAAAATTTCATACTATTTATAAATAGCAAAAAAAAAAATACAGGTAGACATTGGATAGAATATTAGTGATAGAAACTCATAGAAGTCTATAATTGATAAAGATGGATAAGAACTTATCCGTAGTAAAAATTGATTGAAGTCTAAAATGATTAAATTTTACTATTTTGTATAAATGGTTTGAGTTGTTTTTGTGTTTTTTGAAAATCCCCAATGACCTAAAGTATTTATGTTTTCCCGTTTGAGCCATAAATATTAAATACCCAATCTTTTCCCAACTGTCATAACTTCCAATAAACAGAGAAAAACCTTCTATGTGAAGCAGATAAGGGGCCGCTTCCACTCTGCTCTTCCATTTTTCTCTAAATCCATTGAATTCAAATGTCATCAAACACCACTTTCAATTTGAATTTGAATTTCAACTTCAACAACTTCAATCATCGCTCTCCCCCTTTTTCTCATCCGTCAAACGATTTCTCCTTCTTCTTCTCCTCTTCCCCTTCCCGCTTCCTTCGATTCTGCACTACCAGACCATCTTCCGCCGTTTCTCATGGTCCGCCGTCGCCACCACCAGGTACTCGTTTTCTCTAGAGTCTGTCGAAATTGAAAACCCCTTTTGTTTGTTTTTGGATTTTGGGGTTAATGTTTTTGGCTACCCCTAAAGTGAAGGTTCTTATGGAGAAGATGGATCTTATCGGAATCGTCTGTGATGAACATTGTACTCCTGGAAAATACTATTGCCTCTTCTGTCCCAAGGTTATCTGCTCCTCTCGTTTCTACATTTCGTTGTTTGAATGAATACATGAAAACCTAAACCCATCTTTTCATTTGAATTGTCTTTTTGTTTCTGCTTAGATTTTTTATTAGTTACATTTTTTTAGAACTAGGTTTAGTTTTCCTTTGTTCCTATATCTCAAAATATTACACTTTTAGTCTTTAATTTTTTTTTGTTTGATTTCAATTTTGTCCTTAGATTTTAAAATATTGCAAGTTTACCCTTGAATTTTGTTTCTATTTAATCCCTATATCTCAAGATTTACAATTTTAGCTTCGATTCATTTGAGTTTGACACTAATGTCTTTTAATTGATTCAAAATAATAATGAAGCAAAATTTTAAAATTAAATTTAATATTGATGAAAAATAGCGAAACTTAATTAATTGTAATTATATTAATTCTTTTAAAGTAATTAATAGATATTGATGCTAACAACTAAAAGAGAGTATTTACTGAATATTCGAGGTTAAGAACATAAACCTTAAAACCGAGGAACCAAATTGAAACAAAACGCAAATCTTAAATGTGATATTATAACATTTTGAAACCTATGGACTAAACTGAAATCAAATTCAGAAAGACAAGAATATAACATTTTAAAATCTAAGAACCAAATAGAAACTAGACCTAAAACTTAGGTGGTAAAAGGTTCCTCCCCTTTTCTAGGGCTATAACAAACATTTTAAGAGTTGGAAGAGAATTGAAAGTTTACCAAAATTGTATTTAACTCTATTTTGTATATTTCAAGAAGCTTCTAATAAGCTGCTAAAACTTTAGAAGCTTTCTCTATTTCACTCATGTACTTTAAAAAGTTTATAATATGTTCTTGAACTTCCATTTTTGTGTTTGACATGTTTCTTCATTCTACTGTTAACTTCATAAGTTTAAGCAGTCATGTCTCTACATGCATGATCCTATCCAACATCATCTCTATTCATAGTTTTTCAATAATCTAGTTAGTGACTCAGTATGTCAAGTAAGTACTAAATTGTCAAATACTAACGACATAAACTTATTAGATATAAAGTTTAAAAAAATTCAAGTACTTATTAGAATTTTTTCTGAAAGTACTAATCTACTAGGAGTGTAGGACTAAATAGACACAATTTTAAAAGACAAAGGACCTATTGAAATCTCTTAGGAGCCAAATAAACGTAACTATTGAGGTTGGGAGACCAAATTTATAAGTTAACCTTCTTTTATTACTCTCTCTCTAATTAGATCTATTCATGGTTGAACAGTGCAAGGGTGGTCGTTTTATTGAGAGGAGCTTATCTCTTCATGTGATTCCAACTGGGTAAGTAATAATATCAGCATTCTGGTTACTATTTTTTCTTTTTCTTCATTTTTATGCAGATTAATTGTGGAGTAAATTGTTAGTTACTTACATTCTGTCATTGGGAACATAGAGATTTTGCAATGTGGAGGTGTTTCCAGTCTGAGTGTGGTTGGGCAGGCCGGGTAACGTTATAATAATAATGTGTATTTGTAATATTCTCTTCAATATCATATCTAGCAATTAAGCATGAGTTGCTCAGCAAAATGATTGTTTGGTTTAGATATTTGCAGATGGCAGATTGGCATTTAATGGATTCAGCAGAACCGTGAAGACGGTTGGACGAAGTGCAAGGGAAAGTTTGGTTTTGGAGCCTCTTGGTGATGAGGTATTTCAGAATTCATTGCATTTCCATGAATAAGACATACTTACACTAATACCTCAGTATTGGTTTGATGGGTAAACTAATGCAATCTTTTGACAGAAACATAAGTTATTGGTTCAAACAAGAAATCGAGTTTGCTCTTGATTTTGATTGCTAGTGAGTTGTACAGGTTACAGAGATAGAGAATACCTGAAACTTAGTTCGAGAGTGTTTCTTTTTCAGCTAATCTCTTACTTCAACAAGAGAATGATATCCCAAGAAACCTTAGAAAGGAATGTTGTTATGCAAATAGCTGGTCGTCAGGTACCTGAAATAATGTTTTTGTGTGCATACCTTATAATTGAATATTTAGACTTGGCTTCTTGTGGATGCTATTCTGGCTAATCTCATTGTTAGTATTGACTCGATATTCTTCAATCCATATGTTATCTGTATGCCATGGTATCTTCATGAGTCATTCGCAAGGCCGATGACAGTTTATTTGTTTGAAATGTGTTGCATTCTTCTGTTTATATAATTAGGTTTTTGGTGTTTTAGAACCTCTCCTCGTTGAAGAAAGGGTCTTAGTTCTAAATTGTGGATGGATATCCTCATATTAGGGGTGAATGTTTCTCTATTGAGGCCCATCATTATAGAATAGGCATTCAATTATTCTCTTTCCCTTGTAGGTTCAACATCTGACAAGTTTAAAGGTCAATTGCAGGTTGCTATTGCATTTACTTATAGACAAAATGGACAGCTTGTCGGTTGCAAGTACCGAACCATGGACAAGAGATTTTGGCAGGTACATAATCCTTCTTCTATCAGAGTTATTTGAGAAATTGTCAGAATGTTCCAGCATCTTCCATTCTGTTCATTGGCTTATAACTTCTAAGTGTTTCTTTCTTGTGTACAGCTTATTTTTCATTTGTTGCCTTCTTTTAGCCTTTTGACGTAGAACAGATCTTTTATACTAATCTGTATGTCTGATGTCAACATTCAGGAGAAGGGCACAGAAAAGTTATTGTATGGGATTGATGACATTAATGATGCAAATGAACTCATCATTGTAATTCACATTACCTTATCCTTTAAGGTCCTATTTGATATTTGAATCGCTTTTTCCATCTGTTTTTCGTGATATTCTGTATATATTGTTCAAGGTTGAAGGTGAAATGGATAAACTTTCAGTTGAAGAAGCTGGTCTCCTCAATTGTATCAGTGTTCCTGGTGGTGCTCCAAGCAAGGTTTCAACTGATACAGTTCCATCAAATGAAAAGGTTCTATGTTGTACAATACTTCTATGCCTGTCTTGTGTGCTTTACATTCTTCCCAACTGTCTCGGTTATGCTGCTAATTATCCATTTCCATCTTCCCTTTGAAACAACTTTTAGTTGATCTTCGAAAAATTACACAATAGTCACTACAGCATCATATAAAAAACGCTCTACACCCGCTTTCATAACTAGAAACCAACTAAGAATCAGAAGTTGAGTAAATTACAATAAACCACGCAAATAGAATTTATTACATTACACGAATAATTAGACTAGATTCTAGATTGAAAATACCAATGATTGAGTCCCTATTTGGTAACCATTTGAACTTTTGTTTTTTGTTTTTGAAAATTATGTTGGTTTACTCACAAATTCGTCGACATAGTTTTCATCTTTTCTAAGTTAATGTTTGAATTCTGAGTCAAATTCAAAAATGAAAATCTCAATTTTGAAAAACCACTTTTTTTAGTTTTCAAAACTTGATTTGGTTTTCGGAAATCCTATTAATAGGTGGAAGTGTTGTTTTTATAAGCTTAATTTTAAAAAATCTAAATAGTTATCACACGAGATCAGAGAGAACTAATTTGAACTCTTAACTTTTGTGATTATGTATCGTTTTCAAATTCATTGTTTTTCATTTATATTATTGTTTAATATCTGAAAACTGTTTAATTAATATACTTCAACTTATTCTCTATGCATATTTTGGTGGGATGAAGGATACTGCATACCAATATTTATGGAGCTGCAAAGACTACTTGGATAAGGTAACATTGTGCCCGAAAATAGTAAAGAATAAAAGAGTGGTTTTTGGTCCTATTAGATAACCATTTTGCTTTTTTCTTTTAATGCTTAAAAACAATCTTGTTATGATAGTTTCTTCATTTGCCTTCCTAAGTTTGAAACACTAACAAAGTTAACCTACAAGGTTTCCCGCATTATCTTGGCTACTGATAGCGATGAACCGGGGCAAGCTTTGGCAGAAGAGCTAGCGCGTCGCCTTGGAAAACACAGGTTTCAACTCATTTGTGAACTTTCTGTTAATCTTAAAATCAAGATCAAATTTCTATATCCATCAAAATGAGCATAATTCTACTGACATCCTTCAAAGTTAGAGGTTTGGTTCTCTAAAAAAAAAAAGAAAGAAAGAAAAACTGTTAGACCCCATCACGAATGCTTCAATTTTATTTGTATATATTTTATATTTTTTCCCTTGATATAGACAAAATAACATGGCTTTGTTTTATGGATTAATAGATGTTGGCGAGTAGATTGGCCATATAAAGATGACTTCAACCGTTTTAAAGATGCCAATGAGGTTAACTTCCTCCTTTGAAAATTACCATAATTATTCATAAGGTTCTTTCACCTGCAAAAGTCACCCATGACTTGTATAATAGGAATGAATGATCAACGCAATAAAACAAATCTGGATGAACTTTTTTAGTACAATAAGGATAGGGGATTCGAATCACTGACCACTTGATCATTAATATATACTTTATGCTCAACTACATTCATTTCGATAATTAATCTTAATGATTGGGTAAATATAATAATGTCCACTTAAAACAAGTTTTCGTTCACATTTGTTTTTAGAATCTATTCGACGTTCTTTGTATTCACTTTTAAACTTTGAATCATTGGTTGTCATGTGATTCTTATAGCTATCCCTCGATGAAGCGACACAAAAGTAGAAGAAGAAGAATAAGACTATGTATTATTTAAGTGAATTCTCGTTATTATAATTTTATTCCCTTCTTTTATCATCGATTCATTGTTAATTCCAAGCTTCTTTCTTGGTTTTAGTTCATTTCGTTTTTTTTCTGTCTTATACATGATTAAATTTTATATTTATTATACATAAACAGATTCTAATGCACTTGGGGCCAGATGCTTTGAAGAACGCAATTCAAGATGCCAAATTTTATGAACTTTTTAGTTCAAATCAAATAAAAAAAGGTGTGTATTTAAATATTTCAAGACTTTTTTCCCATATATTGACGTATATTTAACCTTCATTTAAAAAAAAAAAAAAA
>NC_052356.1:31784715-31793389 GCF_009727055.1 Benincasa hispida
TCCATTGGGAAATGAGATTTTGCAATGTGAGGTTTTAGCTGAGTGTGTTGGGCAGCCGGGTAACGTTATAATAATAATGTGTATTTGTAATATTCTCTTCAATATCATATCTAGCAATTAAGCATGAGTTGCTCAGCAAAAATGATTGTTTGGTTTAGATATTTGCAGATGGCAGATTGGCATTTAATGGATTCAGCAGAACCGTGAAGACGGTTGACGAAGTGCAAGGGAAAGTTTTGGTTTGGGAGCCTCTTGGTGATGAGGTATTTCAGAAATTCATTGCATTTCCATGAATAAGACATACTTACACTAATACTCAGTATTGGTTTGATGGGTAAACTAATGCAATCTTTTGACAGAAACATAAGTTATTGGTTCAAAACAAGAATCGAGTTTGCTCTTGATTTTGATTGCTATGGAGTTGTACAGGTTAACAGAGATAGAGAATACCTGAAACTATTTCGAGAGTGTTTCTTTTTCAGCTAATCTCTTTACTTCAACAAGAAATGATATCCCAAGAAACTTAGAAAAGGAATGTTTTTATGCAAAAGCTGGTCGTCAGGTACCTGAAATAATGTTTTGTGTGCATACCTTATAATTGAAATATTAGACTTGGCTTCTTGTGGATGCTATTCTGGCTAATCTCATTTTAGTATTGACTCGATATTCTTCAATCCATATTTATCTGTATGCCATGGTATCTCATGAGTCATTCGCAGGCCGATGACAGTTTATTTGTTTGAAATGTGTTGCATTCTTCGTTTATATAATTAGGTTTTTGGTGTTTTAGAACCTCTCCTCGTTGAAGAAAGGTCTTAGTCTTAAATTGTGGATGGATATCCTCATATTAGGGTGAATGTTTCTCTATTGAGGCCATACATTATAAGAATAGGCATTCAATTATTCTCTTTCCCTTGTAGGTTCAACATCTGACAAGTTTAAAGGTCAATTGCAGGTTGCTATGGCATTTACTTATAGACAAAATGGACAGCTTGTCGGTTGCAAGTACCGAACCATGGACAAGAGATTTTGGCAGGTACATAATCCTTCTTCTATCAGAGTTATTTGAGAAATTGTCAAATGTTCCAGCATCTTCCATCTGTGTCATTGGCTATAACTTCTAAGTTTTTCTTCTTGTGTACAGCTTATTTTTGTTGCTTCTTTTAGCCTTTTGACGTAGAACAGATCTTTTATACTAACTGTATGTCTGATGTCAACATTCAGGAGAAGGCACAGAAAAGTTATTGTATGGGATTGATGACATTAATGATGCAAATGAACTCATCATTGTAATTCACATTACCTTATCCTTTAAGTCCTATTTGATATTTTGAAATCGCTTTTTCCATCTGTTTTTCGTGATATTCTGTATATATTGTTCAAGGTTGAAGGAAATGGATAAACTTTCAGTTGAAGAAGCTGGTCTCCTCAATTGTATCAGTGTTCCTGGTGGGCTCCAAGCAAGGTTTCAACTGATACAGTTCCATCAAATGAAAAGGTTCTATGTTGTACAATACTTCTATGCCTGTCTTGTGTGCTTTACATTCTTCCCAACTGTCTCGGTTATGCTGCTAATTATATCCATTTCCATCTTCCCTTTGAAACAACTTTTAGTTGATCTTCGAAAAATTACACAAATAGTCACTACAGCATCATATAAAAAACGCTCTACACCCGCTTCAAACTAGAAACCAACTAAGAATCAGAAGTTGAGTAAATTACAATAAACCACGCAAAATAGAATTTATTAAATTAACACGAAATAATTAGACTAGATCTAGATTGAAAATACCAATGATTGAGTCCTATTTGGTAACCATTTGAATTTTGTTTTTTGTTTTTGAAAATTATGTTGGTTTACTCACAAATTCTGACATAGTTTTCATCTTTTCTAAGTTAATGTTTGAATTCTGAGTCAAATTCAAAAATGAAAATCTCAATTTTGAAAACCACTTTTTAGTTTTCAAAAACTTGATTTGGTTTTCGGAAATCCTATTAATAGGTGGAAGTGTTGTTTTTATAAGCTTAATTTAAAAAAATCTAAATAGTTATCACACGAGATCAAGAGAAACTAATTTGAACTCTTAACTTTTGTGATTATGTATCGTTTTCAAATTCATTGTTTTTCATTATATTATTGTTTAATATCTGAAAACTGTTTAATTAATATACTTCAACTTATTCTCTATGCATATTTTGGTGGGATGAAGGATACTGCATACCAATATTTATGGAGCTGCAAAGACTACTTGGATAAGGTAACATTTGTGCCCGAAAATAGTAAAATAAAAAAGAGTGGTTTTTGGTCCTATTAGATAACCATTTTGCTTTTCTTTTAATGCTTAAAAACAATCTTGTTATGATAGTTTCTTCATTGCCTTCCTAATTTTGAAACACTAACAAAGTTAACCTACAAGGTTTCCCGCATTATCTTGGCTACTGATAGCGATGAACCGGGCAAGCTTTGGCAGAAAGCTAGCCGTCGCCTTGGAAAACACAGGTTTCAACTCATTTGTGAACTTTCTGTTAATCTTAAAATCAAATCAAAATTCTATATTCATCAAAATGAGCATAATTCTACTGACATCCTTCAAAGTTAGAGGTTTGGTTCTCTAAAAAAAAAAAGAAAGAAAGAAAAACTGTTAGACCCCATCACGAATGCTTCAATTTTATTTGTATATATTTTATATTTTTTCCCTTGATATAGACAAAATAACATGGCTTTGTTTTATGGATTAATAGATGTTGGCGAGTAGATTGGCCATATAAAGATGACTTCAACCGTTTTAAAGATGCCAATGAGGTTAACTTCCTCCTTTGAAAATTACCATAATTATTCATAAGGTTCTTTCACCTGCAAAAGTCACCCATGACTTGTATAATAGGAATGAATGATCAACGCAATAAAACAAATCTGGATGAACTTTTTTAGTACAATAAGGATAGGGGATTCGAATCACTGACCACTTGATCATTAATATATACTTTATGCTCAACTACATTCATTTCGATAATTAATCTTAATGATTGGGTAAATATAATAATGTCCACTTAAAACAAGTTTTCGTTCACATTTGTTTTTAGAATCTATTCGACGTTCTTTGTATTCACTTTTAAACTTTGAATCATTGGTTGTCATGTGATTCTTATAGCTATCCCTCGATGAAGCGACACAAAAGTAGAAGAAGAAGAATAAGACTATGTATTATTTAAGTGAATTCTCGTTATTATAATTTTATTCCCTTCTTTTATCATCGATTCATTGTTAATTCCAAGCTTCTTTCTTGGTTTTAGTTCATTTCGTTTTTTTTCTGTCTTATACATGATTAAATTTTATATTTATTATACATAAACAGATTCTAATGCACTTGGGGCCAGATGCTTTGAAGAACGCAATTCAAGATGCCAAATTTTATGAACTTTTTAGTTCAAATCAAATAAAAAAAGGTGTGTATTTAAATATTTCAAGACTTTTTTCCCATATATTGACGTATATTTAACCTTCATTTAAAAAAAAAAAAAAATACTACTTTGGTACTATATTTTCTACTTTGGTTCATTTGGGTTCATCTTTTAAAATGTTCATATTGATCCCTATATTTTTAGCTTTTGTTTGTACTTTTAAAATATTCATTTTAGTTCCTATACTTTAAATTCGGTTCATTTTAGTCCTTATACTTTCAAAATTTTTACTTTAATCCTTGTATTTTTAACTTTGGTTCATTTATTGATCTTTGATCTTAAAAAAGTGACCATTTTAATCCGGTAAAAATGAAGTAAAAATGGAAATGAGTAGACCAAAATAGTCATTTTTTGTAAGTACAAGAACCAAAATGAACATTTTGAAAATACAGAAATCAAAATGAACCAAAGTTGAAAGCATAGGGACTAAAATGAATATTTTAAAAATATAGAGACCAAACTGAACAAAAATTAAAAATACAGAGACTAAAATGGTATTTAACGTTGACTTCCTTTATAGATATTTTATATTGTATTTTAATTTGAGTTGGGTTTGGATGGTTTTACCTTTTTAAGATTTAAAAGTAAACTTATTTCCATATTTGAAAAACATATTTATGTTATGCGCTATTTGTTGCAATGGAATATATGTATATGCTTCCTATAGACTCTTTTTGCTTTCCATTTTACTTCATGGTCTCTTTTTATTTTTGGTAATTATTTTGATGGCCCTCACCTCATTTGACTTTGCAGAAGAGGACCTCAAGAGCTTCCAAGAGTCTTGATAACAATAGCAAACAAGTTTTGAGTAATCTGTTATGGATTATTCAGTGTCATTTGATTGATCAGAAGCCTTCTTTGGACTAAATATTAATATATATATATATATATACACACACACTTTAGAGTTTTATTTGATTGAAACTTTTTTTTTTTTTTTTTTTTTTACATTTGATCATATAAAAGATGGTCACTATGATACATGTACTATATATAGTCTCTGTATGATGGTTAATAGGCTAAATTATATAGAAAAAAAAAACTGAAATTTTCCAGTTGTTGCAATATTATCCTTGACCATTCACAAATATTTTAAAACTTTCGCTTGAAGTAGAAATTCATTAGCATGTCAAATGAAATTTGCGATCTAGAACAATGTAGCAGTGCATCAGTTACCCATAACGAAATTTGAGACTCAAAAATTACTTAATCCATTCTAGTTCATGATCACAACTATTTAGGGTTAAATTTTCAACTAAAATTATAATGAATTTTCGCTCAAGGGATAGTTTTAAACATTTATGAAAGGTTAAGATTCATATTTTTAACTTCTAAAAAAGTGTTTTTTAAACAAAGGGCACCATTCGATGGTATTTTGTATAATTTAGCTTCTCTAAATATAAAATAACATATGAGGTAGTTTGTGTTTCATGATTAATGTGTATTTTAATAACATACAATGTAATTTAACAGCTAAGTGGATAAAAATTTCTATTACAACTCAAAGGTCGATATGGTTCGATCTCCCACCTTCACAAAATTGACCTAAAAAAGATATGTACCTTAATGTGAAGCTTTTTGTCGTTAATGAAATTTGAAGTTGTGTGATATTGTAATGACTTTAGTTGACCATGAAAATAAAACACATGCACGATATAAGATATTGTTGACGGTTTTTTTTTTTTTTTTTTTTTTTTTTTGTAAAACAAATGTGGGTATGAAGTATTGAACTTCCAACCTCAAGGAAAGAATTATGTCAATTGCCATTAATTATGCTCATGCTAGAATACTCTACAGATAAAGTTGAAATTCAAGTTGTCTTAAAAAAAAATTATTGTTATAGATATTTAAATTATAGCAGATGTGAATATTTTGTAAACCCTATAAACAATGGTCATTTAAGTACAATATCGAATAGAGAATAATACATTGAGACTTTTACTTTACTCTTCTTGTTACTCTTATTTTACAACATGAGTCTGCATGGTTTATGAAACTTAGCTCTAGTTTATTAGATTAGGGTTTCATTGCTTCCAAAACATATTCATCTATGTTTTATTTCCAAGAGCGTCATCGTTGTTATTCTTGTCTATGTGGACGACATCATTATAACATACCATCATTGAACGTTATTATCATAATTTATATCTCATTTAAGCAATCATTTCTTATTGGAATACATTGGCGTTCTGTCTGTCTTTTTATTGGTATTCAAGCTTATTTTTCAACTCAAGATTTACATTTATGCCAACAAAAGTATGTTTTATATTACCTATTAAATCATTGAGTTTGAACACAGAACATCATGAACTAATTTGCTCTCATACGATATTAAATCACCCATTGATCCAAAAGCTTAAGCTAAGGAATAAGGTAAATTTGATTATAGCATCTAACAAATTCCTCTGTCGTGCACCGCAAATCTGACCAAGATCACACACGAGATTGAGTTAGAAAAATGAAAAATACAATTCCTCCACGTGTCTGGATTATTATTAAAACGTTAATATTACCATTATGCTCTCAGATATTATATTATCCTATTATTATTATTATATTCATTGTTTTAGAAACCCACAATTTGGCTTACTCTACAAATTTTGCTTCTAAAAAATTTTACCAGAGTTTTAGAAACCCTCTCAACCCATCTCTATGCACAAAATCACAAAAACAAGGTATAAATCTCGATCTTTTGTTTATTAAATATATTTGGTTTCTAACATGCATGTTGTTGACACAAAAAAGTGGCTTGTGTTTGTTTACATAATCTCAGTCAAAAGACAATAATCTGACCCGAGATCAATATTTGTTGCCCTGAGATTGACCATAAAGGATTAAATCTCGGGCAAGATATTTATTTTTGTATATTTGTTTGGGTTTTTTCAGGGTGTCTTGTATATTTGTTTGTTTTAGGAGTGAATGAAAGGAGGATGAGAAAGAATATGTAGGGGGCCAGTTGAAAAGTTTGATTGCAGACGTCGGAATAATGTATAACAAATTTTTATGGCAAATATATAGAATAAATGGGATAAATTCTATTGAGATTGAGTTGATTATAAGGTTTTTGTATAATATTAGGCCGAATGTCTCCGCTTTTGTGATAGTTATCAATAAGACCTTCATTTTTTCTAAATTAGTGATGGTGTGTCTCAAATGACTTTTTTGGTGTCTAAGTTATCGATAGTAGTTCATGACACTAGAAATACGGTACTATCATTTCCAATCTCAATGGCCCGAAACATACCATCATTTCCTTCTCACCTTAATTTTATTCCCAAATACCACATTAGTTCGGATGATGTGAGATCATTAAGTCTACTGAATGATAATGTAGTTCCACTAGAATTGGAAAACGATACAAATGATGTTGGGATGTAAAGCCTCGTAGTTAATAAGTTATTTAAAATGATGGTTGATTATTTTATATATGCAATTATTCATTAAAGAAAGATCCAATGTTATTTTATGTAACTTAAACAGTATGTGGTAGACATACAGGTGGATCATATTCAAGTAATAACCTAAATGGTTTGTAGTATGTGGACAAGATTGGGTGCCCTATCCTAATGACACTACGGACACGACCCACTTTGTATATGTTACAAGAGTTGTAAGTGTTATAAATGATTTGATTCAAATCGCTCATGTGGAGACATGTGAGTGGAGGTATCCTATACTGAGAGTTTATATAAGATCAAACAGAGAAATGATTAGTCTCTCTTTGTAACACCGTTGATTGAAGATATTAACCTTTCATAGGATGACCATAGGTAACTCAACCTCAATCCTGAGTGAGTATTGTTGGGTTTGATGCTCTAAATCTCGTAGGGTCTTATAGTTTGTAAATGTTTTGTACAAACTCATTATTTATTTAATAAAATATATGATATTTTATTCCATTTTTTAGTTGCATTAACCACAAACCAACAAACTAACATCCAAGGTTATCATGTAGCTTAAACATGTATGTAGAGATATACGGGTGGATCATGTTTAAGTAATAACCTAAATGGTCTGTAGTAGATGGATAAGGCTAGGTACCTTATCCTGGTGATACTACGAGTATGACCCGCTTTGTAGGTGTTACAATTGTTGTAAAGTGCTACAAATGATCTGATCCTGGTCATTC
Organism: Benincasa hispida; assembly: GCF_009727055.1. Lineage (NCBI taxonomy): Eukaryota > Viridiplantae > Streptophyta > Magnoliopsida > Cucurbitales > Cucurbitaceae > Benincasa > Benincasa hispida. The sequence continues at coordinate 31,792,307 of NC_052356.1, forward strand.
ATATATATATACATATGAGCGGGAATATTCTATACAAAGAAGTTTGTATAAGACCGGACCACAAAATGCTTAGTCTCATTATATAACGTCGTTCATAATAGAGACTTACATTTCACCAGGATGACCATAAGTAACATGACCTGAATCCTGAGTGAGTTGTGAACTCCTGCTTATGAGAGTGGTCCTTTGATTTGTATGGTGAGAATGGTCAGATCGCCGACTCAATAAGCCTACCATTTTGGGGATTCGTCTGATTGGGGAGCTGGGAACACAATTACACAAGAAGGAATTCACTCCTTCAACAAGGTCAGGGTAAGTAGATAAATTGCTCCCTTAAGGGCTGATTCCAGGGAACAATATGGCACCACCCCTCTCCTGGCCCAAGAGAGGTTTAGTCATACTTGGACTATGATCTATTGTTCATTAAAAGAATCAATGGTACTTAAGGAGTTAAATGTAACTATATGGGCAAAATAGTAATTTTGGCCCATCTATACTTACGAACAATTTTTGAAGGGTCATCGTACTATTGATTGGTTATATCCAATGGACACAGAAATATATATGTAACGCAAAGAGTGTAGCTGCCGGTCTTTAATGGAGTGCCCGACAGTTAACAGGTGAATTATTTAATTAAAAGGTTTGATTAATTATTCATGTACTGTTGGAGCTTTAAGCTACAAGTCCATGAGGTCCCCTTGGTAGCACAATAGGGTTAAATGAGAATCAGTTTTGGATTAATTTGAATTGTTCAAATTAATTGAGAGATTTAATTATATATGATATAATTAAATTATTTTAATTATATATAATATAATTATTATGATGTATTTGATACATTATAGAATTTGTAAGAGGAAATAAATATTTGAATAAGATTCAAATATTAATTATATGAATTGGATTCATAATTGTTAAATTTAATATAAATGATTTATATTAAATGTCATATGAGAAAGAAAAGAAACTATAGGTTATATTGTATATGATACAATATTAAAACTATAGGGTATATGCTATATTTGATATGACATGTAGTTTAATATATATATTACATGATAAGTTAGTTATTATATATATATA
>NC_052356.1:31793519-31817108 GCF_009727055.1 Benincasa hispida
TTATTTTATTATTTTATTAAAATTAATTTAATTGAATTAGGGAGGGAGTTACAACTCACTCCCTTCTTTTCTCTCCACCCACGTCAGTGGGTGATGGATGATATATTTGGCTTGGGAAAGGAAAGAGTCTAAGAGTTCGTTAGAGGCTGGGAGACAGAAACGTTATGGGAGTGTGATTTTCTTAGAGAACAATCACAACTCCCCATCCTCCTTTCTTCTCTCATTCCAAAATAGCCAGAGTCCACCACTCCTGGGTTCTCTACTTGAGAATACCAAAGTCGTCATCGTGGTAGTTTCCAGTTCGAGGGATTCTTGAAGATCTGTCTTTGAAGGTAAGGGTTTCTGAAACCCTAATTTTTGTTTAACTAAGCATGCTGTAATTAATTTTATAATTGCATAATCTACTTGTCTTTTCTGTAAAATTACTTTCTTTATAAGAATGGTATTTGGGACGATCTCGCTTTTGCTCAAGGTTTCCTTCAATTTGGGTTCCTAAATAATGAACGTTTGTCTATGAGGGCAATCCTTTGATTTGTATGAGTGAGAGTGTCCTAAGTCGCTGACTCAATAAGTCCACCATTTTGGGGATTTCTTAGAGTAGTAAGGAGCTAGGAACATAGCTACACGAGATGGAACTCATTCCTTCTCATCTTTAGGGTAAATAGATGAATTGTTTATTTAAGTGTTGACTTCGAGTGTCGAACAATGAGGCCCCTCCCTCTCATTGGCCCGAGAGGGATTTTGTTTATGATAGTATCATAAATAGGTTGTTCATTAAAGGATCAATGGGACTTAAGGGGCAAGAGGTAACTACAGGGGTAAAACGACAATTTGACCCAACTGTAGTTACAAGCAATTTATGAAGGGTTGACTTACTGAAAAATGGTTATATCTGTGGACACAGAAATATATCTACAATGCGAATAGTACAATTGTGGGTCTATAGTGGACTGATCCACAATTAATGAATGTTGATTAATTTAATTAAAGAGTTTAATTAATTAATTTCGTATCATTGAAGCTTCTAATCTGTACGTCAATTAGATCCCCTTGCTAGCTCAGTAGGATAAAACAAGGAATATTTAGTTTTGAAAGAATTTCAATTGTTCAAATTATAAGGAAATCTAAATTAATTGTATACAATACAATTAATATAATGTATGTAGATACATTATATCATGTAGTTACTTTTAATTGAGATTCAAAATTAAACTATATAATATATGAGAGAATATTATATTTGAATAAGAATTAAATATTGAATACTATGAATGAGATTCGTATCATAACTATAGGTTAAATTTAATAAGAATGAGATCCATATTAAAGCTATATGTTAAATTTAATATGAATGAGATTCATATTAAAACTATAGGTTAAATTTAATATGAATGGAATTCATATTAAAACTATAGTATGTGAGAGAAAAATACATTTTAATATGATTCAAATGTAACATTAATTAAATATATGATATTTAATTAATTAACACTAATTAATTAGATTAATTATTATTTATTTATTTTAATTAAATTAAATATGAATTAATTTAATTAAAAAACAACTCTATTGTAGTTACAAGGGAGTTATCGTGGGCTAATGTGAGGGAGGGGAGTTATCTCCCTCCTTACCACAAAAATACATAACGATTCTATATTGAAAGAAGAAGAAGAAAAGTTTTTCTCTCTTAAGAATTCCCTCAATTTATCATCACAAGATATACAGAAAAGGTTCTTCTAAAAAAAAATCCTCTTCCCTTATCTTCCAAAAGGGTTCCCACAAACCTTTTCCTTGTCGAAGAATAGCAGAGAAGATGTTGGTGGTGATGTCATGTTCGTCAGACAAGAGATCGTGTTCACAGTGAGTATTTGGAGAAGATATTGAAGTCTTCAAAAGTAATTCCCTTTTCTTTGAAAATATTCTTTGTATAAAGCATGCTTAGTTAGAATATGTTTAAAGTTCTCTGTAATTTTCTATATGTTCCAAACTCAAATTAAAAGTACACATGTCCAGGCGCTTCCGTTGCGGGATTCGATCCATTCAGATGGGATGTTGAATAGGGAATCTGTATTGGATGTAGATATGGCAATAGATTACGATGTTAATTAGTGTGGATAATGTGAACATATCTGAGGTAGATATTAATGTTCTTCATGTTGACTAAATCAAAGACTAACATCTGATGACCACAGAGGTTGATAACTTGTAGAAATACAAGTTAATACAAGTTATTATTCTCTTAAAGTTAGAATAGTTAGGATATTTAGTTATGTAAACACACTCATTGCAGAGAAAAACGCATGAAATTCTATATATGTACTAAACTCATACAAAAGTATTCTTTTAAGTAAAAAGTTGTTTCATTAATGCATTATAACGTAGGAATCAGAAATTTACTGTGTTGCAGACAAGGCCAATGTAGTATGCGTCCAAGACTATTCGACATATGAAGGATACAGTTAGCTGGTGCGTTTTATGTCAAATCACCACTTGTAGGCATGAACTTCTGACTGATGGCGTCTGAACATTTCAGAAGTGGCATGCGGCTATTCCAGGGTATGAAAATGTTGGGAATGTCCTAGAACTCGTAGTTCGTGTTAAACATTCTATTTATCAATAAAATATTATTGAGTAACTTATTCAAGAAAGTTATTGGTTTTGCATTCTATGAAAATCCAATAAACATATCCATGGCTATAGTGTGAATACTTTAACTTTATGTGATGGCATAAACAGGATCAAATTAATAGTATATAGCCTAAATGGTCTAATAAGTATATGGATGAAATTGGGTATTTCATCCTGGTAACACTATTGGATGCGGCCCATTTTGTAGGTAATACAAATGATGTGATCCAAAGATCATTCACGTAAAGACATGTGAGTGAAGGCATCCTATACAATGAGTTTATATATAGATTGGACCACAAAAATAGTCACTTTTCTTTATAACGACCGTTTACTGTTAAAACTGACTATTTCATTTTAAGTAACCTAGGTTAACTCGATCTTAATCCTGAGCTAGCTATGAACTCCTGTTTGTTTGAAATTATCCTTTGATCTATATGGGTGAGAGTAGTCCAACAGCACTGCTCAATAAGCCTTCCATTTTGGGGATAAGGCCGGATGAATAGCTGGGGACATAACCTTGCAAGAAGAAATTCACTCCTACCCGATTTAAGGTTAGCAGATAGGTTGTTCTCTTAAGTTCTGATTCTAAGTCTTGAACAATCGAGGCCTCGCCTTCTCTTGATAGAGAAAGGACTTGATTCATAGGTATTATGAATCAAAATTGTTCATTAGAGGGTCAGTAGGAACTTAAGGAACGAGATGTATTCACAAGGGTAAAACGGTGATCTTGACCCAGCTGTGATTACGAACGACCTGTGGAGGATTGATTTACTGATCATAGTATATCAAGTGGACATAATATATCTACAGTAAGGGGAGTTCAACTATGGGCTTTAGTGGAGTGACCCATTAGTTAACGAATGGGGGTCAATTTGGTGTAATGAGTTTAGCCAATTAATCTCGGATCGTTGGAACTCATGATCTGTAGGTCCACGAGGCCCCCCTACTAGCTCGTAAATGGATTAGCTTTAGAGTAGCATGAAAAGTTAATTTGAAACGTTCAAATTAGAATTAAACAGAATAGGAGAATTTATATTTAAATATGATTTAAATATATGAAGGTGGATTTATGTAAAAATTAATTTAATATTTGATATTAAATTAATCAGAATTAATTGAATTATTTAAATAATTATTTATTAATTTTATTAAAAAATGAATTTATGAAATTAATTTTACAAAATTAATAATATTTTCAATTTTTAAATCAAATGGATTTTTTGAAATAATTTGTTTTTTTAAAAAATTGAAAAATCAACACAAATGGATTTATGAGTTTTTCCATTATCATCTTCAAATAGCTCACTCAAAACCCATTTTACATTGGCTTCAATAACTCCGAGCATGAGCTGCATCTCATGCAGCCATCTTCTTTCAATGAAAACCTACTATAAATAAAGAAGATTGGAGTGGAATTAAGGCATGCATTCAAAAAGTCTTACAGAAAAATTCGGGTTAAAGAATTGTTCTCCAAAGTGGGTTGTAGCAATGAGCTTCTCTCCAAGTTTCCTGTTGTTCAAGCTGTTCTTGAGTCCCACAACTCATTCTAAAGCTCCAAAAGTATGGTGGGGAAGATCTTAAAGTGGTTCACAGTAAATTTCAGAGAAAACTGCAGCTGAGAAACAAGATCTTGAAGAGTTTTACAAAGGTATGACTTCAAACCCTCTTATGTAAGATGAACATGCTTTAGTTTTTGCCAAAATTAATTAATTAGATTGCTTATTGATCCTTGTTGCTTCCGCTGTATGCTGATATACTCTTACAATTAGTATCAGAGCATCATATAATCTTATAGGAAATTAATGCAGTCAAATCACCAAGTTGTTGAGATTTGCCTATAAAAAGAGCAGCCACCTGTAGAATCAGAAGTTAGCCATTTTTGCACATAAAACAATTAGACTTTTATGTAGTTAGAAGTTCTCTATCGTTGCAAGCCAGAAAGTAGGAGGGAAGATCATTGTTGATCAAAAGGTGCTAGCCAGAGAAAAGCTCGAGAGAGATATCTTCCTCAACTCCTCCACCAAGTTAGTCATAGCAAGCATTAAAAACAAGCCAAAGAGGATAAGGGATTGAACTCTACGGCTTGACTTCTTACTTTTCACCTTCATTCTCATTCTCCATTTACTTTCATTAAGCTGATATTGTTTGTATAAACACTTGATATCTTTAATTCAATCTTATCTTCAACCATTCATCACTTCTCCATCTGTTTACTTTCAAAATTATGTGTTTGTGAATTTTCTAACTTAATGAGAGCACGAAATTGTTGCTAAAGTCTTTCCTATCAATTGACTAAAGTGGTAAAGTAGTTAAGTCACTCGAGAGAGCAGTTTAATTATAGAATGCATTAAGTCAGGGCGTGAAGTGATTTTAGAGATAGAATTGCTCATGTCTTTTGTCTGTTAGAATTGTCATGTCTTTTGTTCTGTCTCAGTAACCAACACATGCACTCTAGAGATAGGATTACATGTAGCATCACATCGAGAGATGTTGAATCTAGCATGAACTAAGAATAGAATTTCTAACGTATAGCACTTACATTGTAAACAAACATCTACATCATCTTCATTTCATCTCCATTGTGCTCATCTAGGCTTTCTATTTCTACTAGTAAATCAACACATACCACTAACACTTTAAACGATTCATCCATAAACCTCTTTCTCCCTCTGAACTTATATTTCTTCTTGCATGCGTGTTGTAGATTAGTGTAAATAACCAACACATCTTAGCTAATTAGGAAATCTCTGCATTAGATACAAAAGTAAACTCTGTGTTAGTACATTCTAGAGTCCCTACATTCGATCCTAGACTTATCAGGAAACTTGGGTTAGATTTATACTTGGGTATGTTGGGAATGTCCTAAAACTCGCAGTTCATAATATATGAAACATATTCTATTTTGCAATAAAAGTATTATTGAGACTTCATTATTGAAATTGCACCCAGTTATAAAATCCAATAAACAAACCTATGGCTAGAGTATGAATACTTTAACTTTATGTAGAGACATAAAAAAAGGATCAAGTTATAATATATAGCCTAAAACGTTTATAAGTATATATATGAGATTGGGTATCTCATCCTGGGGACATTATGGATACGGCCCACTTTATATACTGATACAAACAATGTGATTCCAAAATCGTTCATGTGGAGACATACGAGTAGAGGCATTCTATACAAAAGACGTTTTCGTAAGACCGGACCACGAAATAGTCACTTTTCTTTATAATGACCATTTACTGTTAAAACTGACTATTTCAATTCGATGACCTAGGGTAACTCAATCTTAATCCTGAGCTAAATATGAACTCCTATTTATTCGGGATTATCCTTTGATCTACATAGGTGAGAGTAGTTCAACAGCACTGCTCAATAAGCCTCTCATTTTGGGGATAAAATCGGATAGATAGTTGGGGACATAGTCCTGCAAGAAGAAATTGACTCCTACCAAATTTTAAGGTTAGCAGATAGGTTGTTCTCTTAAGTACTGATTCCTGGTCTTAAACAAAGGAGCCTCACCCTCACATGATAGAAAGGAACTTGGTTTATTAGTTGGACTATAAACCAATTATTCAATAAATGATCAGTGGTGGCTTAAGGAGCAAGATGTATTTACAAGATAAAATCGTAATTTTGACCTAGCTATTAATATGAACGTCCTATGAAGGATCGGCTTACTAATCATGGTTAAATAAAGTGGACAAAAATATATCTATAGTGAAAAGAGTGCAACTATCGAGCTATAGTGGTATGTCTCGGTAGTTAACGAATATTGATTAATTTGGATTAAAGAGTTTAACCGATTAATCTCAAATTGTTGGAGCTCATGATCTGTAGGTCCATAAGGTCCCTCTACTAGCTCGTAAAAGACTAAACCTTGGATTAAAATATTGAGTGGATTTGAAATGAATTCAATTTTAGGGTTTGGATAATTATATACGATATAATTAACATTTAAATTTATTGAAATTAAACATAATGGTAGAATTTAAAATATTTAAATAATGATTTAAATAGTGATTACATGAATAGGATTCCTGTTTAAATTAGATGTTTTATTAATTTAATATTTGATATTAAATTATTAATTAAATTTATTTAATTAATTAATTTAATTTAATTCTTTTTTAAAAGAAGAAATTTAATTTTAGAAATTGAATTTAAATTAGATTTAATTTAGTTTAAATTAAATTTGATTATAAAATTGGAAATTAATTGGTTTAGTGGAATTGTCCAAGTTTGAGATTTTTTAGTGGATTTTTCCACAATTCAACACCTAGGCCACTTAGTTAATACAATTTGAAGAGTCAAAATATTGAAAGACTAAGTGCTTGCATGAATAAAGTGATTAAACATTTCAATTTTTCTGAGATTCAAGGCATGTAACTTGAATTTTAAGAGAAAATTCTATAGAAATTTTTCTCTAAAAAAACCTTCTCCAATTCCCTTCCAATTCAAAGTTCCACTACTCAAATCCAAGGCTAAGAATAGTAGAGAAAGTTCTCTTGGTGGTCTACTAAAGATTTAAAGATCAAATTCGTGGAGATTAACAAGGAATTGAAGGAAATCTACAAAGGTTGTATATCTAAAACCCTTTTTACTTGAAACTTGTGTTTTAGCATGCTTGTGAATCAAATTAAGTATAATTAGAGTTCTTAATGATTCTATTAGCTTCCGTTTTATGCATATTTACTCTATCAATTGGTATCAGAGCATGATTTAAGCACTCAATTAACATTGTGTTTGGTGGGTGAATTCTAATCATGCATGTTGTGGTGACTGATATGGTTTTATCCCAGCTTTGGCATTAGATTCCTCTTGAATTATGTTGTTAAAATTGTAATTGGTCTCAATTGATGAGCCTTAATATGTGTTTAAGGGTCAATATTTTTATTAGAGTCAATAGAGTTGAAATTAGATTGTAATTGAAGATTCAAACAAGCAAGGTTAGTTGGAAAAACTGGAGAAGTTACTAATACCAGGCAGCATTGCGACGCTGCCCATATAGCATTGCAATGTTATTCTTTCGTAAGCTCAAGGCGTTGTAATGTTGGGATGGAGTGTTGCAATGTTGCTCATCCCCAGCCCAGAAACGTGTCTGCACGTAGACCGGTTTGCGAGAGTAGGTCGATTCAGTTTCCTTGGGGTCCGATTCAATCTTATTTGGTCTAGTTCAACCTCTTTTGGAGCATTGGAGGGTCGGTTCGGGTAGTTTGGGTCTGGTTCAAGTTGGGTCGAGTGGTCTATGAGTTTCTTGAATTTTTTTCTATTTATTTATGTAATAAATTAGTTTATTTCTTGCTTAGGATGCCAAAGTTGGTCCATATCAATGTTGGTTAAATATTTTATGCATGTGATGTATGTTATATTTAAATTAAAATATAAGAATTGGAGGTGTTAAGCTTTTTATCATTCTGGCGTCGAGCTATTTTTCCGCAAGACCTCCCCTACAGTAATAGGTCCCATTCTTCTACCCTTTCCCGGGAGTTGATCCCAAAACATACCATTGGTAAGTGATTCAGTAATTAAACCTTCAGAGGAAATGAGATATTCAAATGATTTCTTTTTTATCGAATGACTATTTATAGTAATTTACTAAATTACTGGGATCTTAGCTATTCCTAATTCCTTACTTCGACAGGGTACAAATATCTAAATTTTCTATTTTTAGATAATGTATGTGTATATTGTATGCCATGTAGATTTTAAATCCCACCATAGGAAAGCATGTTTCATGCATTAATATATGTTATAAATTAGTTATATTATATAGTATGCATGTTTAGGGTTTCATAAATTAATATAATCGTTATATTAAAGTATGGAATGCTTAAGTGTATGTTATAGCATGTCTATAGTTTTATAAGAGTTATAAAATGAATTAGACATTTAAAACCTATAAGAAGATAAGTTGCATGCTCACTTAGGTTCAACAATAACTTGTTTTAATAGTTAAAATAGGTCTTTATCTTATAAAACACGGTTACAAGCTCAATCGATCTATAATCTTGTTTAAGGCTGAAGGTATTTAAGTTGACAGTGTACATAACACCTGCTACCTAGGGATTATAGCCGAAATACTGAGCATTATTAACCAGTTTTATAAGCATGCAAGAGCGATTTGAGGTAATAAAATGGTTTTATCACTTAGACATTGTAGGTTAAATCCAAATATAAACATTATACTTGGATAAACCACATAGACTTAGGGTGTTTATTAGCCGAAATATACCTAAGTACAAGAGATACTCAAACAATTAGAACAATTCAGTGGGAGGTGATAAAAGAAAGAAGAACTCATCTAATAATATATACGATATATTGTTTTTAGCTCTCACGTCCCTAAGAGTTCATATCGTGAGATCCATGCTCGGCTTCGTGTCACTTTTACCGCAACTACTCAATTAGGAAAGTATTTGCATGGGTCAATAGCAAGTGAATAGGGGAAGTAGTTCATAGTAAGTGGATACAGGAAATGTATCAGCATATTCTACAGTCTCTTCCATTAGTTTGAACCGTGAGATTCTTTTGTTGCGTTTGCTGTTGTTTTTAGGTAGCATTAGCTAGTCGTTTTTTTATAGCGATCCCCTCGGATGGTTGTAACATAGGATTCGGAACAACTCAAACTTCAGAAATGAATAGGGTTTCTTAGTTCCATCTTGAACATTGTCTTCCAATTCGGGGGCATATTCACACCATTCTTTGAAATCTAAAAATGGAGGGTCACACTTACAAAAGTTACTAAGTGTTAGTAAGTTCTTGACCAAAAACGGAAATTAAATGACTATAGGAATAAGAGTTATTCTGGATATAGTATTTAGTCAAGAATGTCTTGCTTTGGTAAAAGAGTATTTGATTGCCCCTCAGTAGCATCTATTCTGACTCACTAAAATATTATTGCAAATAAATAAAGATATATGGGTACTTTATTAATTTTGCTAAAATTGGATTTAGATGCAATTTTCTCATAGAATTTATTTATGTTTCAACATGTTGAACTCGATTATACAACTAGTAGCCTTCGATAAGCCCAATGGAGAGGGTTAATCAAATTGGAAGTCAAACATAAACACAATATTAGTCATTGATGACTTGAGATGCATTTTAACATAGGAACGCCCTCCTCTTCCCAGTTTTAATGCAAACTAAAACGTTCGGGATGCCTATGACAGATAGGTCAGGGCTAACGAAAAAACTAGGGCCTACATTTTAGCAAGCATATCTGATGTGCTTACTAAAAAGCATGAAACTATGGTCATTGCTAAAGAGGTTATGGAGTCGTTACAAGGGATTTTTGGATAGCCATCCTCATCGACACGACATGATGCTATAAAATACATTTAAAATTCACGTATAAAGGAAGAGACCTCTGTTAGAGAACATGTCCTGGACATGATGGTCCATTTCAACATAGCAGAAGCAAACGGTGCTGTCATAGACGAGAGAAGTCAAGTTAGTATGATAATGAAATCTCTTCCGAAGAGTTTTCTAACCTTTCATACAAACGTTGTAATGAATAAGGTTGATTACAACTTGACAACTCTCTTGAATGAACTCCAGACTTATCAATCCTTAATGAAAAATAAAGAAGGGGAAGCAAATGTTGTTTCCCGAAGAAAATTTAATAAGGGTTCAACATCTAGTTCAAAACCCTCTGAAAAGAAGTATGAATCTTCAAAGGATAAGAGTATCCAGATGAAGAAAAAGGGAAAAGGGAAGAAACAGACTCTTGCTACTAAGTGCTAGACGAAAGTTGCAAAAGGAAAATGTTTCCATTGTAATGTCAACAGGCATTGGAAACGCAATTGCCCTAAGTATCTTATGGAGAAGAAAGCTGAGAAGGCAAATCAAGGTAAATCCAATTTACTTGTAATAGAAACATGTTTAGTGGAAAGTTCTCACTTAACCTAGATACTAGATTCAAGCACCGCTAATCATATTTTCACTTTCATTCAGGAAACTAGTTCCTGGAAGCAACTATCAAAAAACGAAATGACTTTCAAGGTGGGAACAGGTGAAGTCATTTTAGCAGAAGCAATGGAATACATCAAGTTATGTTTTGGAGATTCCTACATTTTACTAAAAATGTATATTTTGTACTTAAAATGAAAAGGAACTTAATCTCTGTATCTTGTTTATTGGAACATATGTATAAAGTCACTTTTGATGTAAATGAAGTATTCATTAGTTCAAAAGGTGTTCAAATGTGTACAACTAAACTTGAAAATAACTAGTATGTGTTAAAACTAATTGAGGAAAAATTTATTTTATATATAAAGATGTTTAAAATAGGAGAAACTCAAAGTAAAAAGGATTTCTCCTAGCGCCTATCTTTGGCACTTAAGACTTGGTCACATAAATCTCAATAGGATTGAGAGATTAATAAAGAATGGTCATCTAAATCAGTTAGAAGACAAATCTTTATCTCCATGTGAATCATATATTGAGGGAAAAATGACTAAAAGATCTTTTTTAGGAAAATAGCCAAAGAACCTCTAAAACTTATACATTCAGATCTTTGTGATCCGATGAATGTTAAAGCTTAGGGAGGATCTGAATATTTCATCAGTTTTATTGATGATTATTTCAGATATGGCTATGTTTACCTAATGCATCATAAGTCTGAGACTCATGAAAATTTCAAATAGTATAAAACTGAGGTTGATAACCTATTAGGTAAAAGGATTAAAACACTTCGATCAGATTGGGGTGGTGAGTATATGGATTTACAATTGAAGAACTATTTAGTAGAACATGGAATTCAATCCCCAACTCACAGCACCTGTTAAACCACAACATAATGGTGTAGCATAAAGGAGAAATCGAACCTTGTTAGACATTGTTCGTACAATGATGAACCACGAAATGTTAAGTCCCTCTATATAATGTCGTTGCTAGAAGAGACGTTTCACCAGGATTACCATAGGTGACTTGACCTTAATCCTAAGTGAGTTGTGAACTCCTGTCTATGAGGGCGATCATTTGATTTGTATGGGTGATAGTGGTCAGATTCACCGGCTCAATAAGCCTACCATTTGGGGATTCGTCTTATTGAGGAGTTGGGAACACAGCTACACAAGAAGGAATTCACTTCTTCCCTATAGTTAGGGTAAGAAGATAAACTGCTCCCTTAAGGGCTGATTCCGAGGCTTGAATAATGAGACGCCTCACCTTTTCTTGGCCCTAGAGGGGTTTGGTCATAGTTGAACTATGACTAATTGTTCATTAGATGGATCAGTGGTACTTAAAAAGTTAGATGTAACTACAGGGGTAAAACGATAATTTGACCCAATTGTACTTACGAGCGATTTGTGAAGGGTCAATGTGTTGTTGATTGGTTATATCCAATGGATACAGAAATATATCTATAGTGCAAAGAGATCAGTTGTCGGTCTTTAGTGGAGTGACCGCAGTAATGAATGTTGATTAATTTGATTAAAAGAGTTTAATCAATGAATCTCGTATCATTACGGCTTCAATCTATATGTCCATAAGGTTCCCTCGTTAGCTCAATAAGGACTGATGGGAATCAAATTAATTTTTGTGTGATTTAAATTGTTCAAATTAAGTAAAGAAAATTAATTGTATAAGATATAGTTAAATAGTGTACATTGATACATTATATAGTATAATGTATGTTGATACGTTTTTATGAGAGAAATAAATATTTGAATATGATTCAAATATTAGTTATATGAATATGATTCATATAAAAACTATATGTTAAAATTTAATGTGAATATGATTCATATTAGATTTAAATATAGTTTTATGAGAGAAATAAATGTTCGAATATGATTCAAATATTAATTATATGACTATGATCCATATAGGAACTATAGGTTAAAATTAATATGAATATGATTCATATTAAATTATATATTTTATTGAGAGGTGTTATAATTTGAATATGATTTAATTATTATTTATATGAATGTGATTCATATAAAAACTATAGGTTAAAATTAAAATGAATTTGATTCTTATTAATACCTTAGGTTACTTGAGAGAACAATAAACTATATTATTTATATGAATTTGATTCATATAAAAACTATAGGTTAAAATTAAAATGAACTTGATTCTTATTAATACCTTAGGTTATTTGAGAGAACAATAAACTATAGTTTATGTTATATGTGATATAATATTAACTATAGGTTATATGTTATATTTGATATAACATATAGTTTAAATATATATTAAAGTGGTTAATATATATATTAAATTCAAATTTAGAATTTGAATTTAATTATTTCAAATTTAATAAAGGGAAGGGAGTTACAACTCCCCCCCCCCCCCCCCCCCCCCCCCCCCCCCCCCCTCCCCTAATCTCTCCTTCTCTCACGTAACAAATGAGGAAAGAGAAATTTCTCTCCCTCTCACTCTCTCTCTGATTCTTCTCATTCTCTCTGTGTTGTTTACAGAGAAGAATTTTTCTCTCAATTATCTTTACCTTCTCTCACGCCAAGATTGAGTGCAAGCTCACACCTCTGGATGTTCTCATCCCTGAGAATAAAGGGAAAAACCTCTTGGTGGTGTCCATTCCTATTTGTTGAGTTTGTGAATGCCAAGTTCATGAGATTGGGAGAAGACGACTCGAATTGGAGAGAAACGTGAAGAATTGATCTTCAAAGGTGTGTGATTTCTTAAAATCCCTTTCTATCTAATTTGCATGGTAGAAAGCATGCTTATGTTTATGTTTTTCCATGGTTTCCGTCACTCTGAATTTTTTGCATTCTGTAAAACGAAATTTAGAGGTTAATGTGTCTAATTGCTTCTGCTGCGGGGAATTCCAATCCCTTCAGAGATAGTTCAATCCCTCATCCATTTCCATTTATCATACTCATTCATCTCCATTTACATTCATCATCGTAAGCACATTTAGAATCAAAATCACGAGGCGAACAAAGGTAGACTCGACGTCGAAGGTATAATCATAGACTGATAGACGGGTGATAGTAGCCTGACAACTAGGTGAACATTCTACGGATTTAATAATAAGTTGTGAACTGGGTATAAATCGTAGTAAAAGGAAACGTACTCACATTTAATGACGAACCCCATCGTCGTCTCATCAAAGACCACTCTAGAAGATGTCCTGGTTGGTAAACTGTTTTTAAACAAGAAAGATTTGTGTAAGAAATTGTCTGTCATTGCCATTAAAAAAAATTGTTAATGACGTGTCGATAGATCTACAAGAAAATTGTATGTTGTAAAATATGTAGAATCGACATGCAAATGGAAGGTCGGAGAAATTAAAATTAAGAACTTTGATATATTCAAAATCACTAAATATATTAGTGTTCACACATGGTCGTGAAGGAACTGTGAGGTCTGTTGCAGAAGCGGGATTGGTTTCAAATTTTATTTCCACAGAAATCAAAATTCACAGTACATAAATTATGCATCTAAATAAAATTACAACATGCAATTAACAGAAGAAATTAGGGAAAAGGAAGTACTTACCCTTGAAGAACCGATCTTCACATAATCCTTCTTCTTCACGAACCTTCCTTGAAAAACATAGCCACCACCACAAGTGAGACCTCTATATTCTTTGTAGAATGAGAATTCTTAGGAGTGTGTAGGCTCTGAGTTTTAGGGTGAAGGAGAGAGTTTGAGAGAGAGGAAGAATTTTCTTGCAGGGGGTCTTCTATGTGTTCTGGAGGAATCTCAGAGCAATCGTAAAATACTTCTATGAAAAAGATAAAGATCACACACCAACCAAAACCACCCCCATACTACGCACGATCTGATGCGAGAAAATTAAGGGGAGAGTTGTAACTCCCTCCATTTAATTTCGAATTTTAAAATTTAAATTAAAATAAATTTAATTTAAATAATATATATATATCTATATATATATATATAGATATATAATAACTAACTTATTATATGTATATATAACTATATGTTACATCAAATATAACACATAACCTATAGTTTCAATATTGTATCAAATACAATATTGAAACTATAGGCTAGTTGATCGCATGGGCGAACGAGGCAATGTCCATGCGTCCAAGCCATGTGATGGCTAAGTCATCTTGAGGTTAAGGAAAGCCTTATGGGACGCATGTGACAAGAGATGGCCTAGGCGAGAAGTCTTGGTGTTGGTTGTGTTCGCATACGAAGAAGAAGACCATGCGATGCCTCAGTGTAGAGGATGATCACATGAGGAATTGCTAACCAAAGGACGGGAAGACACTTTAGGGCAAAGGTGTCAAGGAGAGGCTTTTGCAGTACAAGGGAGGGGCAGGTAGACAAGCAAGAAAGGTGGAGGTGTCAAGTTGTGGGCAAGGTTGGACACTTATAAATAAGGCAACTTAGAAGGCTTAGATTTCACAAACCATTCGTGCAATTTTGGTGTGAGGGTGTTCAAAAGGGAGTGAAGTAAGAGGCTCTAGGCTGCCATTTGAATTGGAATTGTGAGAAGAGAGGAATTGATATTGGAAGATAGGAGGCCTAGTCTGATCGCATAGGCTAGGTGTGCAGATGCCCATTGCCAAGTGCACACAGATGCCCAATGATAGGCGCATGCGACGCTCGTTAGCACGCTTGCACGCATCCCATCACCCAACCCTCGTGCGATCGCTCAGCGCATGCCCAGCCCCGTGTAACGCCTAGTGCTGCGTCTTTCCCACCCTATGCGAAGTCTGACGCCCAGTAACTGCGCACAACAACGCCCACCTTACAAACCATAGCGCCCATCAGCCTACAAAAAACCTCCAAAGTCTGTGTTTTGTAAGTTAGGCTTATTTTGAGTATTTTAAAGGGGTAAGCTGGTATTTTACTTTTAAGTTTTTTTCTTTTTTTAGACTAAAATGGAATTGTTAGAGAAATTTGGACTAATCTGGGATTTCTTTGCAAAAAAAAAAATGGAATTCAAGAAATCCGAGTCAGGAGCTGTTTTAGGAGAATTCCTGAGGAATAACAGGAGAACTGAGAGTTGTTAGTATTTACATATATTTGAATTATATATATATATATATATATATATATATGTTATTATATATGTGTAAAGTTGGAAAAATTGGCATGATCGAGAAATGTGTTTTTTGGATTTTATTGGTTGATATAATTCGTGTTATTTTGTTTGTTGTGATTTGCATTGGAAATTGGGATTGTACCCTGGGAAATTTTTAGCATGTCTATAGCACATCTAACGGGATATTGTCAACATGTGCACATTCGATGAGCTATAAGGGTACTAGGATTGCTTCCACATCATTCATATTGGGAATTCACGAGAATACCCAAGGAAATACATGATATGGTAGGGATATCCAGCTACTAGGCTAGAAGAGTTGCATTCTTATGTGTGATGATTGATTTAGTGTGAAAGTTGATTTCCCAAAAATGTTTTCCTTAAACAAAACTTGTTTCCATTTGAAGGGTGCCACTCACTGGGCTTTCTAGCTCACATATTCTGTTGTTTTATTCCCCCCCCCCCTAGGTAGCTGAAGCGGAACGTTCTGGGAAAAGCCACCCAAGGTCTGGAACTATTACTCTCTCACAGTGTGGACTCGGATTGGGTTATCTTTGAAAGTCATTAGGATTGAGAAAGCTAGTATTGTATATAGTATAAACCTTCGTAACTATTCATAAAGATTAGGTAAGTTTCTTACAAATTAGCTATTTGTGAATTGGTATAAAGTTGGGCAGTTGGTATCACAAGAGTGGTATCGGTTGTCTTCACATCTTTTTTCAGTTCTGGGAGACAAGGCTCGGGAGGGGGTGTGACAAGTTGGTATCAGAGCATAAGATTCTGGAAAGACTCTGAGAATTAAACTTAGTATAGGTTTTGGCTAGCTCGTAGTAGGCTTGGGAAAAAAGGTTACGGGAAACCCTAGAGAAAATAGAGAGAGTTAGCTAAAGTTTAGTAAATAACCTAAAATGACTTTCAATGTAGGAAATGTATCCGAGTAGCAGACCCTGGTGGTGGCAGGAATCCAAAACGAGTGGTGCTACCTGCAACATTGACTCTAGAGGAAGTAGAGGAAACATTGAGATAAATAGTCATTACCTAGATATTGATTTAGGACACCGATCAACCCGGGAATAAATTTATCAGAATCTAATAAAGAACCTAGATGCTCGAAGTGTGGAAAGAATCATAAAGGTCATGCTTGATGGGGACTGGAATCTATTTTTGTTGTGGTAAACACGACCACATTAGGAAAAATTGTGTGTACATTTAGTGAAAAAATAGAAAAAGATAGAAACAGGTTTTGAGGGAGAACCAATTACTTGTAGCTGCACCTATAGGCAACAGGACTAAAATATTTATGCCAGAGATGAAGTATGATAGGGAGACAAAGAGGACCCATACACCAGAAGTTCTAGTCAGTCAGTAGGCTCTATTCGGAGTACCAGAACTGACATTCCACATAGAATAATAATAGAATTTGACAGCAAATCTTCATGTGAGGTTTGTGTTGAAGATTCCCGTAAATTCTGCCTATTCTACTAGCAACTTGGACACGTTAAAGGAGAATGTCCTTAAAGGGAAGAGGAAAAACCTACTAAAGAAGTGGTTTTTCAGAGATTAACTATTAGGAACTAGAAGTAACCAAGAAAAAGGAAGTGAGAAGTCAAGGAAGGATGTAAATAGTGTAGTTATTGTGAATAGACCTAAGTGTAAATAATCGATCTTGTGATTAAATAATAGAAGTCTTATGTAACTAATGTATAATGAGTATTTGAGACTGGTAGACTTTTTTCTTAACCAATATTTGGTTATTTGAAGACAACTATGCTGAGAAGTGAGAAACATCGAAACCAACCAAACACTAGTAGGTCAGGAGAAGAGAGTGAAAGTGAATCTGGCAATCCCTAGGAAAGAGCTAGGGATGAAGAACAATTGTTAAATAGGTTCGCTAAATGACTACATGAAATCTTGGGAACCATACAACTCGATCCCGAGAAGAAGTATGGGATAGAACATCTAAGGTCGTGAGGAGCTACTGTTCTTAAAGGAACAAAGGACCCTACTGATGCCGAAGTGTGGATTAATCAAATAGAGAAGTGTTTTAAAGTAATGTGGTGCCCTGAAGATAGGGAGTAAATCTTGCAACCTTTTAAGTGGGCAGAAGATTAGTGGAAGGTTGTAGAAAACAAGAGGAGAGGAAAAGGTGAACCTACCTGGGAAGAATTTCACGAAGCTTTTTATGAGAAAATTTACCCTCGATCATTTCGTGATACAAAGCGAGATGAATTTCTACAGCTAGTACAAGGAAGTATGATTGTAGTGGAGTATGAATTAAGGTACACTGAGCTTTTAAGGTATGCTTTAAATATTATTGAGGACGAGAGAGAACGTTGTAATAGGTTTGAAGATAGATTGGGGAAGGAAATTAGGACTATCGTGATGGCAAGTGCGGTAAGGGTAGAGTTTTTGAAGTTGGTTGAAGCGGCAATGAGAGTTGAAAGAAGTATGTTGGCAGAGGAACAAGGGCTAGAAGGTAGTCCGTCGGTGAATAAGTGGAATAAAAAAGAAAGTAAAAAGTTTACTCCTGGAGTAGGAAATAAAGGTTTGTTTAAGCGAAAGGGAACCCTAAAATCAAGAACAAGCTCTAAAGGAGCAAGTCAATTGGGGAAATCATTTGGATAACCCTACCCATATCGATTAAAAGAATTTGTGGCTAGTGCTAATCAAAGACCCAAATGTTTAACCTGTAATAAATATCATTGGGGAAGATGTTCGAAGCAAATACATACTTGTTATAGGTGTGGAAAACCATGACATTTTAAGCGTGAGTGCCCCCAAGTAATGGGTCATGAAGGATGAAATGTATCACAAACTGTTAATCAAGGAATAAAACCCTCAAGTTCAAGAGGAGGACGTATTGGTGGAACCAAGAAATATGAGACCCGAGAGCACAATCAACCACAGGGAAAACTATATACCTTTACCCAGAATGAGAAGATGCCCGATGCTAGAAGAGTCAAGGGCAAGACTCTGGAGGAGTATTGTAAAGGCGAGCCTTGTAATCAAAACTTTGTTATTAAATAAAAATTTGTTGTTTGGTTGTGTACATAAGTGTTCATTAAATTTCGAGGATGAAATTTTTTTTTAGGAGGTGGTAAATGTAAAACCTAAAATTTCACCCAAGTGATTTAGTTTAGAACTTAGTTAGTAAGGAAGCTTGAAAAAGGATAAAAGAGGAGGAAAATGCCTTAAGTGTTACTAGACCTTAAAGGCTAAAACATAAGTTGTAGTTAAGTAAGGTTTTAGGAGACAAAATTTTGGCTAAATGTGGGAAGCATGTGTTGATGCCCTGCATTGGGATTTAGGTGTGCAAAACACTGACCTTGCCATTTGAAGTTTAGGCGATGACATTGTCATTAGAGGATAAGCGAGCTTATTGACTAATTGTTGAACACATAGAGACACCATGTGTTGGTGTGAAGTACGCGGCCAAGATACCAAGCAATGAGTGTTGTGCTCGGCAAGTCCATGATGGACGCATGGTGTGGGTTGGCCGAGCAATGACATGAAAGAATTGTCTTGGTGGGGGCATAAGGAACATGCCAAACGCAAAGTGTTGGCTGAGAATGTGTCATGCGTTAGCAAAGAGCATGCGGCACACAAGGACTTGAGAGGTTAAGTGGAATGCGCGATAGGGCAAGGCATTAGCCAAGCATTCAAAGGACGTGGGGAAAGATGGTCGAGCCTTTGCCAAGCGTTAGAGTAGGTTGGGTGAGCGGCAACCAAGGTAAGGTTAGTTGATCGCATGAGTGGACGAGGCAATGTCCATGTGTTAAAGCCATGTGATGGCTAAGTCATCTTGAGGTTAAGGAAAGCCTTATGGGATGCATGCGACAAGGGATGGCCTAGGCAAGTAATCTTGGTGTCGGTTGTGTTGGCATGTGAAGAAGAAGACCATGTGACAGCCTCAGTGTAAAGAATGATCGCATAAGGAGTTGTGTTGGCCCAAGAAGGAATACACCAAGATTAAGACATGTGTGGGAAGGAGTGTGCGGCCAAGGAGAGTCTTGCAATGGTCTTGAGGTTGGTGTGGGCACAAGAAGAAGCCAAGCGATAGACAATAGCATGCGATCATGAGAGGCATGCAGCTATTGGGTGGATTCTGCGTTGACAAGGTGTAACATGGAGAACAAGGTTAAGTTAACAACTATTCTGGACAAGTTAGCAACTCGACGCATCGTTTAGCTCCCAATCAAAGATAAACGATCGTGGTAATCGATCGCTCAGGGCTATCGTATTGCTCTTCATCGCATCGCTTAGTTATCATATAGCTATTGCTTAGTTCTATCGCATAGAACCAAATGATCACTTAACACCATCGTCTAGCACTGCATGTCATCGTTTTAGTATCCGCCATAGCTAAACGATCGCTTA
The DNA here is from genome assembly GCF_009727055.1 of Benincasa hispida. Classification (NCBI taxonomy): domain Eukaryota; kingdom Viridiplantae; phylum Streptophyta; class Magnoliopsida; order Cucurbitales; family Cucurbitaceae; genus Benincasa; species Benincasa hispida. Next base: position 31,813,525 of record NC_052356.1, read on the forward strand.
GCTCCATCGTATAGAACACCATCGCGTCGTTCAACATCGTAGGTAAGCGATTTGTTTAGTTCCATTGCATAGAAACTTCAACGCACCGCTTAGCACTTCGTCTACACAATCACTTAGCTCCGCATCTAAACGATCGCTCAGCGTTATCGTGTAGCACTTCATCGTATCGCTTAGAGTGCATCATTTCTAAATGATCGTATAGTAAATTCAACGTATCGTTTAGTTCCCACGCCAAAGCTAAACGATCGCTTAATGCTATCGTATAGCAAATTGAATGCATCGTTTAGCTCCCGTAGGTACACAATTGTCTAGCATTCAACATCACAACGACCAGCGCCCATTGCTATACAATCGTCTAGCTTTTCTTCACATCGTGTAGCGTCTAGAGCTTGACGATCGTTTAGCAACTGGAACCATAGCGACGATAAGAATAGAGGCTGAGTTTTTGGAACTGCAACTCGGCCTCTTCGCTTGTTTCTTCGATTTACAGCTTAATTTCAACTCTAATGACTCAAAATAAATTACAGACTCTTGGAACACATTAAAGCTCATCAAGCAAGAGCCAATTACAAATTTAAATGAGAAATTAAAAAGAATTAAACAACCAAAACTCAGAAAACCATATCAGTGCATCGGTTTTATATTTCTCATATAAAACACCCACCAAGCCAAAATTAAACTGAATTGAATGCTTATTTGATGATTTGATACTAATTGTAGGATTGTATCAACAGCAGCGGAAGCACAAGGATCATCTAAGCACTCAAATTCACTAATTTTGGCATAATATAAAGCATGCTTCTGTAGAAAAAATGGGTTTCAAGACATACCTCTTGTAGAACTTCTTCAAAGCTCCATCTCCAGCTGCTATCTTCTCCATATCTTGTTGTAGACCACCTCAAGATCTTCCCCACTATGCTCTTGGTGGTCTAGATTGAGTTGTGGGACTCAAAACAAGCTTGAATCAAGGGATGAAGAAGAAAAGCTCACTGCTGCAACCTTGTTGAAGAATCTTTTTTCAAACCAGTTTTTCTCTCAAAACTCTTTTGATTGCATGCCCGATTTTCACTCCAATCTTCTCATTATATTGTAGATCAACATGCAAGGAGAAGAGCTGCATGAGTTGCTGCTCATGCTTGGAGAAGACAAGGCCAAGACAATGCAATATGTGTGAGCTACTTGGTGATGGATAATGGAAAAATCCATTTTTCCATTTTGTGTTTTTAGTTTTCCAATTTTTCAATTTTATCTAAAAATCAAAAAATGATTTTTTAAACTATTTTGATTTAAAATAAATAAATTTATATTAATTTCACAAAGTTAATTTTTAATAAGAACTTAATTAATTAATATCAAATATTACATTAATTTTAACACATATCCATCTTTATATATTTAAATCATATTTAAATATATAAATTCTTCTATTCTGTTTAATTCTAAAATTAAACTTAATTATATCTCATATAATTACTAATTCCCTTAATTTTAATTTGAAACGTTTCAAATTAAACTATATCATGCTATTTTAGTGCTAGTCCGTTACGAGGCTAGTAGGGGGACCTCTCGGACCTACAGATCATGGGCTCAACGATCCGAGATTAATTGGCTAAACTTATTTAGATCAAATTAATCCCCATTCGTTAACTAATAGGTCAACTCCACTAAAAGCTCAATAGTTGCAGCTCCTCTCACTGTATGATATATTATGTTCACATGATTTAACCATAATCAGCAAGTCGACCCTTCACAGGTTGTTCGTAATAACGGCTGGGTCAAATATCTGTTTTACCCCCGAGATTATGTCTACTTTCTCAAGTACCTACTGATCCTCTAATGAACAATTGATTTGTGATTCAATCACCAAACAAAACTCTCTCAGCCCAGTGAGAGGGTGGGGCCCCGTGTTCAAGACCTGGATTCAGTATATGAGAGAACAACCTTTCTTCTATCCCTAAATTGGGTAGGCGTGAACTCCGTCTTGCACCCTATGTCCTCAGCTATCTATCCGGTCTTACCCCTGAAATGGGAGTCTTATTGAGCCAACGTTATTGAGCCAACCCTCAACTATGCAAATCTAAGGGCAATCCCAAATAAAAAGGAGTTCATAGTTAGCTCAGGATTAAGATCGAGTTACCTAGGTCATCTAGGTGAAATTGTCACACCCCTTACCTAGCCTTAACTCAAGACTTAGAAGAGAGCATTTAAAGGCCCACAAAGGTTTGAGTGAATCAACTCTAGGGGGTCTTTGGCTCTAAAACCTTTTCCAGAAAAAAGATCTTTTTGTCATTTTACCCTCAAGACAAGACTCACATGGTGGTAATGAACTATCTCTCAACTTATTTAGATGACCGTTCTTAGCCAATCTCTCAATCCTATTGAGATTTATGTGACCCAGTCTTAAGTGCCAAAGATAGGCATTTGGAAAAATCTTCCTCTTCTTATGAGTCCCAGCAGTTTTAAACAACTCTATGTTCAAAACAGCTTTGACCTCAGTTGGTTTTAACATGTACAAGTTATTTCCTAATTGTGCAGAGCAAATCTGTTTATTTTCCATATTGATGAACACTTCACCATTTTCGAAATAAAATTTATAATTTTGCTCTAGCAAATAGGAGACAGAAATTATATTCCTTTTCATAGAAGGAATATAATATACATTTTTCAAATAAATGTACTTATCTCCTATAAATAACTTCATATCTCCTACTATTTTGGCTGAAACGATCTCCCCGGTCCCTACCTTAAAGATTGTTTCACCTTCTGTCAAATGTCTCCAGGAACTTGTTTCCTGTGAGATAGTACATACATGATTAGCGGCACCTGAATCAATTATCCAGATTTTATCATTTTCCACTAAACATGCCTCGATAACAAGTAAATCATATTTATCTTCTTGTTCGAATTTAGCATCCTCATTTACATAATTCATAATTTTAGATGAGTTAGGAGATAGAGGACAGTCCTCTGTTAAAACTCTGTTGGTATTATCAACTGCTAGTAATTTCTTTGTCGATTTGATTTTACTGTTATGTACATCGGAAGTGAGTATACTAGAATTCGACAGATAAAATTCAAACAAATTCTAATTAGCAAATTGTAACTAAATCCAAAGTCAAGTTTTAGCAAAACGTAATAATGTACCCATAACCATGCAACGACATTTTAATGAGTCGGAATATGTGCTACCGTGGGGCAGTCAGATACTCCTTCACTAAAACAAACAATTTTGACCAAACACTATCCCCAGAATAACTTCTATTCTCTCCAGAATAACTCTTATTCCTATAGTCGTTTAGTTATCATTTTTGTTCAAGATCTTTACTAACAACTTAGTAATTCTTGTAAGTGTGACCCACCATTTTCAAATCCTATAGAACGGTATGAATTTGCCTCCAAAACAGAAGACAACATCCAAAACGAAACTATAAGACCCTATTCATTTTCCTATGTTACAACCCTCCGAGAGGATAGTCGTCACTAAACGACTAGCAAAAGGCCGCTTAAAGCTAACCAGCAGGCGCAACATAGGAATCTCACGGTTCAGAGTAATGGAGGAGATCGTAGGATATATTGACACATAT
>NC_052356.1:31817884-31826209 GCF_009727055.1 Benincasa hispida
TTATATAACCGATTTGAGTTTGTAACCTTGGTTTTATAAGTTTTAACAATTAAAAATAGGTGGTCAACCTACGTGAGCATGCAGCTGTTGTTTATGAATTTTTAAATGTCTAACCCAATTTTTATAACAAACAACTTATAAAACTTTAAACATGTTATACATCCACAACGGACATGAGGCATTCAACATTTAATATAACATTTATATTAAATACAAGAAACCCTAACATGCATACTATATATTATAACAATTATAACATACTTTCAATGCATGTTACATGCTTCCTATGGTGAGATTTTAAATCTAAATGGTATACTATATGCACATACAAGATTTATTTAATTATAACATACATCAAATGCATAAATAATTAAACACTGACTGATATAGTTTTAGTTTTGGCAAAAACAAGCAAATAGAAGCCTAATTATTACAAAACACCTTGCGAACCACTCACGGACCGCTCGAACCGCTCGAAAACGAACTCACGTAGCTTAAACTGGACCAGCCAAGTCTGAATCGGACCAGCCAAGAACCATTCGACGCTGAACCGGACCAGACCACAAGAGAATCGGTGGAACCGGCAGCCCTTGTACATGTTCAACATCTCGCTAAGTCTCATCGTTTAGCAATGACGACCATTGTCTAGCATTTTTCCAGATCGTTTAGTAATTGCTTGATCGTTTAGCGCATGAAAAGGTAGACGGTCATCTAATGCCATCACATAGCATTCAACGCATCGCCCAGCTACCGTACAAAGGTATGCGATTGCGTAGTGTTATCGCATAGTAACTCAATGCATCGCTTAGCTGCCGTATAGAGGTAAACGATCGCGTAGTGCTATCACATAGCAACTCGACGCATCGTTTAGCTCCCGATCAAAGATAAACTATCATGGTAATCGATCGCTCAGGGCTATTGTATAGCTCTTCATCGCATTGCTTAGTTATCATATAGCTATCGCTTAGTTCTATCTCATAGAACCAAACGATCGCTAAACACCATCGTCTAGCATTGCATGTCATCATTTTAGTATCCGTCGTAGCTAAACGATCGCTTAGCTCCATCATATAGAACATCATCATGTCGTTCAGGATCGTAGGTAAGCGATTTGTTTAGTTCCATCGCATAGAAACTTCAACGCACCGCTTAGCACTTCGTCTACACGATCGCTTTACTTTGCATCTAAACGATCGCTCAGTGCTATCGCGTAGCACTTCATCGCATCGCTTAGAGTGCATCATTGCTAAATGATCGTATAGTACCATCGTATAGTAAATTCAACGTATCATTTAGTTCCCACACCAAAGCTAAATGATCGCTTAATGCTATCGTATAGCAAATTGAACGCATCGTTTAGCTCCCGCAGGTACACGATCGTCTAGAGTTCAATATCACAATGACCAGTGCCCATTACTATACAATCGTCTAGCTTTTCTTCACATTGTGTAACGTCTAGAGCTAGACGATCATTTAGCAATTGGAACCACAACAATGATAAGAACAGAGGCTGAGTTTTTGGAACTGCAACTCGGCCTCTTCGCTTGTTTCTTCGATTTATAGCTTAATTTCAACTCTAATGACTCCAAATAAATTACAGACTCTTGGGAACACATTAAAGCTCATCAAGCAAGAGCCAATTACAAATTAACCGAATTGAATCTTATTTGATGCTTTGATACCAATTGTAGGATTCTATCAACAGTAGCGGAAGCACAAGGATCATCTTAAGCACTCAAATTCACTAATTTTGGCATAATATAAAGCATGCTTCTGTAGAAAAAATTGGGTTTCAAGACATATCTCTTGTAAAACTTCCTTCAAAGCTCCATCTTCAGCTGCTATCTCTCCATATCTTGTTGTAAGACCACCTCAAGATCTTCTCCACTATTCATTTGGTGGTCTAAATTAAGTTGTGGGACTCAAAACAAGCTTGAATCAAGGGATGAAGGAGAAAAGCTCATTGGTGCAAACCCTATTGAAGAATCTTTTTTCAAACAGTTTTTCTCTCAAAACTCTTTTGATTTGCATGCCCGATTTTCATTCCAATCTTCTCATTATATTGTAGATCAAACATGCAAAGAGAAGAGCTGCATGAGTTGCGGCTCATGCTTGGAGAAGACAAGGCCAAGACAATGCAATATGTGTGAGCTACTTGGTGATGGATAATGGAAAAAATCTATTTTTCCATTTTGTGTTTTTAGTTTTCCAATTTTTCAATTTTATCTAAAAATCAAAAAATGATTTTTTAAACCTATTTTGATTTTAAAATAAAATTTAATTAAATTTCACAAAAATTAAATTTTTAAATAAAACTTAATTAATTTAATATCAAATATTACATTAATTTTAACACATATCCATCTTTATATATTTAAATCATATTTAAATATATAAATTCTCCTATTCTGTTTAATTCTAAAATTAAACATAATTATATCTCATATAATTACTAATTCCCTTAATTTTAATTTGAACGTTTCAAATTAACTTATCACGCTATTTTAGTGCTAGTCCGTTACGAGCTAGTAGGGGGACCTCGCGGACCTACAGATCATGGGCTCCAACATCCAAGATTAATTAGCAAAACTCATTAGACCAAATTAATTCTCATTCGTTAACTAATGGGTCACTCTAATAAAGCCTATAGTTGCACTCCCCTCACTATAAATATATTATGTCCACATGATTTAACCATAATCAGCAAGTTGACCCTTTCCCAGTTGTTCGTAATAACGTCTGGGTCAAATATCTATTTTACCCCTGAGATTACGTCTTGTTCTTCAAGTCCCTACTAATTCTCTAATGAACAACTAGTTTGTGATCCAATCACCAAACCAAACTCTCTCAGCCCAGTGAGAGGGTGGGGCCCCTTGTTCAAGACCTGGATTTAGTACTTGAGAGAACAACCTTTCTCTTATCCCTAAATCAGGTAGGCGTGAACTCCATTTTGCACCCTATGTCCCCAGCTATCTATCCGGTCTTACTCCTAAAATGTGAGTCTTATTGAGTCGGCACTGTTGAGCCAACTCTCAACTATGCAAATCTAAGGGCAATCCTAAATAAACAGGAGTTCATAGTTAGCTCAGGATTAAGATTGAGTTACCTAGGTCATCTAGGTGAAATAGTCAGTCTTAAACAGCAAACAGTGTTATAAAGTAAGGTTGACTTATTGCTTGGTCCTGATCTTATGCAAACTAATTGTATAAGATGCCCCCACTCCTCATGTCATAACATGTACGAATTAGGATCACATCGTATGTAGCACTTTACAACTCTTTATAACAACTACAGAGTAGGCCGCATCCAATGGTGTTACCAGAATAAGGTACCCAATCTCATTCATGTACCGTAGATCATTTTGACTATTTACTCGAACCTGATCTACTCTTATGTCTCCACATAAAATTCAAGTACTCGTACAATAGTCATGGGTCTTAGTTTATTGGATTTAGACTTTCATACAATTTATGAGATCAATAACAAGAATATTGATAATAGAAAATGTTTATCATTTTACAAACTGCAAGTTTTTAGGATATAAAACCCAACACAAAGGCTGTGTTTTAGGAAGTTAGGCTTATTTTGGTATTTTAAAGGGGGTAAGATGTTATTTTACTTTTAAGTTATTTTTTTTAGACTAAAATGGAATTGTTGGAGGAATTTTGGACTAATTTTGAATTTCTTTGAAAAGAATTGAATTCAAGGAAATCTGGGTTAGGAGCTGTTCTCGGAGAATTCTTGAGGAATAATAGGAGAACTATGAGTGGTTTTATTATTTTCATATGTTTGAATTCTCTCTCTCTCTCTCTATATATATATGTTATTATATATGTGTAAAGTTAGGAAAATTTGCATGATCGGGAAATGTGTTTTCTGGATTTTATTGGTTGATGGAATTCGTGTTATTTTGTTTGTTGTGATTTGCAATGGAAACTGGGATTGTACCTTAGGAAATTGTTAGTGTGTCTATAGTACGTCTAACGGAATATTGTCGACATGTGCACATTCGACGGGCTATAAGAGTATTTGGATTGTTTCCACATCATTCATATCGGGAATTCACAGGAATACCTAGGAAAATACATGATCATGCCAGGGATATCCAGTTACCAAGCTAGAATAGTTGCATTCTTATGTATGATGATTGATTCAATGTAAAAGTTGATTTCCCAAAAACGTGTTCCTTAAACAAAACTTTTTTCCATTTGAAGGGTGCCACTCACTGGGCTTTCTAGCTCACATTTTCCATTGTTTTATTCCCCCCCCCCCCCCAAGCAACTATAGCGGAACGTTCTAGAAAAAGCCACCCAAGGTCTGGAACTGCTACTCTGTCAGAGTGCGAGACTCTGATTGGAATATCAAAGTCATTAGGATTGAGAAAGCTCATATTATATAATAGTATAAACCTTCGTAACTGTTAATAATGATTAATTAAGTTTCTTGCATATTAGCTATCTGTGAATTGGTATAAAGTTAGGTAGTTGGTATCACAAGGGTGGTATCGGTTGTCTTCACATCTTCTTTCGAGTCTGGGAGACCAGGCTCGAGAGGGGGTGTGACATGGGTCACTAGTCAATTCTTAATTTCAATCAGTAGACCTACATCATTCCCAATGAGTAGGATATCATCTAAATATGGCACTAGAAAAGGTACTAAATTGTTGATGATTTTCTTGTAAACACAAGGTTCATCAACATTTTGATCAAAGCTAAGGATTTGATCGCAGTATCAAATCCAATGTTCCAAGATCGAGAAGCTTGCTTAAATTCATAAATGTACCGATTAAGCTTCCAAACTTTTTGCTCTTGACTTTGGGTTATGAATCCCCCTGGTTGCTCCATATAAATGGTCTTCTCAAGATTGCCATTCAAAAAGGCAGTCTTGACGTCCATTTGTCAGATCTTATAGTCATAATATGATCCAATGGACATGAGGATCCGAATGGACTTCAACATGGCAACAGGTGAGAAAGTCTCCTTATAGTCGACTCCCTCAACTTGGGTATAACCATTTGCCACAAGTTTAGCCTTGAAGGTTTGCACCTTCCCATTAGCACCCCGTTTTCTCTTGTAAATTCATTTGCAACCTACAGGTTTAACATGATCAGGTTGATCTACAAGATCGTAAACAGAATGGAAGTACATAGACTCCATTTCGAGATCCATAGCTTTGATCCACTCATCTTTGTCAACATCCTCCTTTGTCTTCTTATTGAGGTTCCCTCAACACTTGAGGTGGATTTGACCTACTAAATGAACATTGAGTTGTTGGGTTCTTCAAAAATTCTTGTTGAAGGTTCAGTAGTTTCCTTGGAAAGTTCATTCAACACAATCTTATTGTGAGGCTTATGTAACACTAAAATGTGTTTTTTACTTACAGCATGCGAACAAATATGAATATGGATGAATGAACAACAAGCTCATGTTGCCATAAACTTGATGATGTAAAGATGGGAATGGAATGTGGATGCTGTGTTATGCATTACTACTTCTAGATATATGCATTGTTAACTATATGCTTGTAGTATGCTATGGAGTAATGCGTTGTCACAAGTTTCCCTACGCTGAAACCAAGTATAACTCCAACATAAGTTTCTCAAAGTAATCCGAGGTCGAACACGGGGATTGTTTTTGTTAATGTGTTACTTTCGTGATATATGCGACCAGTTTTACAATTAATAAAAGATTTGATTTGTACATGAATTTAATTTGCGATAAACATAAATTGCGTTGATAAAATAAAAGTGCGATAAAAGTAAAGTCCTAAACTATTATGATACAAGATACAAGATTCATGATACATGATACTAAGTTCGAGACTGACTGTGAAGTTATACAAAGGATCGTGGTATGTGATGGCAAATCTTGATGTATGAATCAGAAATAGAAAGAATAATTAGTAAAAACATCGCAAGTTTGTTAACTGCGTTAAAGATGTAACTAAGATTCCGCTTTCCCTTGGCGTACACCTCTCAGTGATCAGCCGCGTTCCCATATCTCTATGGTAAAACAGGGATGAACGTGATGAATGCAAGGTTGCTTCCATCTCTGGAAGTACTTCTCGCTTTAGTTAACGCATTCTTCCAACCCTCTCTCGATAGGTGGAATGGCATCTTCACTTCTGCTCTCACAGGTGAAGATGTCTTCTAGCATCCTTTAGCTAAACATAATTATTTCCTTAACACAGGTTAATTTACTTGCTTAATTCCTATTAATTACCTAGGGAATTAAGAAAACATCATGGAGAAAGTGAATCATGGATGAACGAAAATAGACAGAGAGATGATAATGGAAATGATCATAACAATTAATATTAAGATTAAGCGTCTAATACATGGTGTGAATGATAGAGTAAAGAAGATGAGTACAAGTGATGAAAAAGAGATAGAAACAAATATAGAAAAGTGTCAATGTCTTAACACAGATCTGGATGGAAGTTTTACTTGTCGACGTGTGGAATGGATGAAGAAAAGAGCTTCCCTCTCAGGCTTGCTCGCCTGGTAGAAGTGACCTTCGTATAGAGCTTCAACGGTGGGGATTGAAAGGATTCTTTGCCCAGAGACTCACCTCTCGGCCTTGTCTCTTGATTATCTCGGATCTACTCTGATCAGGCGCTCAGACTAGTCTCTCTCTCAGATCAGGATATACACGTCTCCCTATATCAAGTATCTTTTTAAGCTATTTATAGGCGAAGCTTTGACTCTTTGCAGTGTGGTCCCCACTTTATTGTTAAGGCAGTTCCTAAAATGGTGGAGTGAATATTCCTTCTGTTACGCAATCAATCCCGTCATAAATGCACAACTAAAATCTGTACACGCGTCAAAATCCTCCACAATTGCGTTGCTCTTTACATCTTCGATCGTTTTTCCGCATACGGTGTTTTTTTTTTATTACCGCATGTGGTTGAAATTACGTTGATAGCAAAACTCTTGATCGATTGTCGCATGCGTCGTCATTGCGTTGATCGTCTCTTCATTATTGATTGACGGGTGCAATGCGACGTAGATGCGTTATTCAGATTATCTTTGAGCTATGAACGCATACGATGACTTGATTTCCTACAAAACAAACTGAAACATTCTCTTCTACCATCGTAATCGTGTTAATGGGTGTATTGACGACAATTTATAATTCTCGCATTTCTTAGCCAATTTCTATATTATCGATGCAACTTTTCTTTCTTTTGGCCGCAATATCTAAATAAAACAGTATAAATAACTTGTATTTCTACAAGTTATCACACCCCCAAATTTAGATATATGCTTGTCCTCAAGCATATCTTCTACTAAGGCAATATTGGTAAATTCCTATCCTAAATTTTGCGTCGATTGGCTGCTCTGCATGCTCCACCTAGGCAACATTACTTAATAGCGCAACTCTTCTATAACAAAGCCCTACTCTATTCTTCTATACGACAAATTTCTACTCAAAAAATGCTTTTCTAGTTTTAAAAAGAATGTTTACCTTTTCTTGCAAAAACAACTTGATGTGTCTGGATGCGGTGGTCAAACTTACGTCATTCATTTAGAGACTGTTGATTATGATTACACCCTTCGTTTTGGCTTGTTCCCACGGGTGTCATGCGAACATCCAACTATGGTTGTGTGCCAATCTCAACTTTAACTTTTGAATTTCAGTTAAGTATAACTTTTGCTGGTCAGAGGAGTTGTCTCTTATATTCTTTTATTTTATTTTATTTTATTTTTTTTTCATTTTTTTTCTTTTCATATTGCGTCGTTCTTGGAAACCCACCTTCGTTTTGGCTTGCACCCACGGGTGTCATGCGAACATCCAACTACGAGCAGGTTCCTTTCACGACTTAACACTATCAGGTTGGGATTGTTTTGGGGATTTTCCTTATGCTGACATTGGAGTTTTGTATGAAAACAATTTTTTTTTAATGATAATGATAATAATGAATGTATTTCTTAATGATCGCATCTGCTTCAAAACCTTCCCACCCCCAAATTAAGAGATGCGCAAGGTTCTCATTGCGTTGTTGGGACAGAATAGACAAACACTTAGACAAAATTTTTGAATAGAAGATTTGAGATGAATTTTGAAGGATAAAAGGTAAATAGTGCTTATAGCCATGAATTAACTAATGTTAGTCAGAATAATACAAAGTGTGGGAAATGCAACATAAGTGTATGCATATAACTCATCATGGAAGCGCAATGAATAACGCAAAATAAAAAGATCAGAGAAATATCGCAAATAATGACAAAGGATAATAAAGAGAGGCTTAAGGCATAGGAAAAGAATTTCTACTCAGTTGTATTAAAAATTAACTAAGTATACAAGGAATTACAATTCAACGGCA
>NC_052356.1:31827141-31859490 GCF_009727055.1 Benincasa hispida
ATCCTGCTTGCCTAAGTCCATGGTCTCCATGCGTCGATCCACATCGCCCCCAAAGTAGGGCTTAATTCGTTGACCATTGACTTTAAATGCGTTGCTTCCATCTTCAGTTGTCAGCTCCACTGCGCCGTGAGAAAAGATAGTCTTGATGCGGAATGGCCCAAACCAACGGGACTTCAACTTCCCTAGAATCCTCCGCAATCAATCCTGTCAGAAATGCACAACTGAAAGTTGTACACGCGTTAGAATCCTCCACAATTGCGTTGCTCTTTACATCTTCGATTGTTTGCCCGCATGCGGTGTTGTTTTTTATTACCGCATGCGGTTGAAATTGCGTTGATCGCAAAGCTCTTGATCGATTGTCGCATGCGCCATCATTGCATTGATCGTCTCTTCATTATTGATTGACGGGCGCAATGCGATGTAGATATGTTGTTCAGTTTATCTTTGAGCTATGAACACATGCGGTGACTTGATTTCCTGCAAAACAGACTGAAACATTCTCTTCTACCATCACAATGGTGTTAGTAGGTGTATTGACGACAATTTATAATTCTCGCATTTCTTAGCCAATTTCTATACTATCGACGCAACTTTTCTTTCTTTTGGCTGCAATATCTAAATAAAACAGTATAAATAACTTGTATTTCTACAAGTTATCAGCTTATGGTCCCTTATGTGGTTCTTTTCTAGAAATATAGCGTTTCTCGACACAAACACTTTATTTTCTTTAGAATCGTAGAAGAAACCACATCTCGTTCCTTTTAGGTAGCCTACAAATAGATACAATTTTGAACGAGGATATAGTTTCTTAGGATTTGCCTCAAGCACATGTGTTGAACAACCCCAGATCCTAAAATAGTTAAACTACCTATATGACCATTCCATAATTCCAAAGGTGTTCTTGTAACACTCTCGGATGGAACACAGTTCAAAATCTAAGTTGTAGTTTGTACTGCATAATCCCAAAATGAGTCAGGCAAGGAAGTATATATTGAATGAGAAATTTTGGACCAATCACAAGTTGCCACGTCATTTACTAAATTAATGATGAAATTCCAAATCATTAAATTTAGGACCAATTAGAAGTTGACACATGTCCCGAATTGAAGTTGAAGGCAAATTTCGATGACGTCACGTGGTGTCATCATGACCGTTGTCGGGTAAGATTAATTTAGCCCAATCTGATATAATTATTTGGGTCAAAGTTCAGTTGAGCCCAAAATTGGGTTAATGAGGCCTAAATATCAAAGTAGGCCCAAATCCAGGTAATTGGGCCCAAGGGCTAGACCCAAATCCATGGGCCCACTAAACCCATGAGCCAACTGAACCCATTGACTAGCCAGCCCAAGCCCATGAAGCCCATCAAAGAGTCCTATAAATAGAGGAACTCTTCTCATTTCAAGGGGTCAGCAATTCTACATTCAGAGAGCCTAGAGAGAATTCATCAACAAGCAAAAGACTCCCGAGACTCATGAAGCTGCACTCCTAGAAGGCAGAAGACCCTTGAAGACACAAAGACTCTTCCAAGACTTCTACTTCAAGAACATTCAGTGCCTTTCTTCTTCAAGTCAAGCACATCCACTCAACAGAGAGAGAATCAGAGGATTAAGTACTAGAGATCGAACCACATCGCATCAAATCAACATCAACATCAACACCAACTCAAGTTCAACCCCACTAAATACGTTTCTCCGAAAACCTCGTGTGAATAAATTGGCACGCCCAGTAGGACCTCTCTATCTCTCATCTCTCTTTCAGCATCCAAACAAGACAAATGGCACCGAAGAAGATGGCATCTAGAGTTTCCTTTACAAGCAACTCTTACACGAGACTTGTCACCCGCAGTCACTCAAAGGAAGTTATGCAAGAGTAAGAATAAAGCTCCCCCATCGCGCACAACATCTTGAGACAAATGACGGAGTCCTCACAAGGCGGGGTTGTCATCAAGAAGCCCCCCTGTTTGACAACTCCACTTTCGCCTCCAGTATGCTGAAAAGGGAATCGCAGCAAGATGTGATTTCTGTTATGATGGTAGATGTAACGGCTGAAGCGGCCATCGCGGAGATGGAAAAGAAAATCAACTTTCTGATGAAGACCGTCGAGGAGTGAGACCATGAGATCACTGTCCCGAGAGAATAGATATAGTCTCGAGAGGCTGCTGAATCAAGCCAAGCACCTACGGTCAAAGCAACTGACAAAAGGAAGACCAAGCTACAAGAAAACCAGCTGCAACAGTCAGCTTTGGTGGCCTCTCTATTGGCCCAACAGCTGCAAGACATGATCATGACCTCCATAAGGGCTCAGTATGGAGGCCTGGCTCAGACTTCCTTCATGTATTCCAAGCCATACACCCAGAGGATTGACAATTTCAGAATTTCTGCGAGGTATCAACCCCCAAAGTTCTAGCAATTCGACAGAAAGAGCAACACATCGCCCACTTCGTAGAAACATGCGAGAATATGGGAACAAAAGGAGATCTGCTAGTCAAGCAATTCGTCAGAACCCTCAAAGGAAACGTGTTTGAATGGTACACAGACTTAGAGCCTGAGATGAACGATAACTGGGAGCAGCTTGAAAGGGAATTCTTGAATCGCTTCTATAGCACTAGACGCATCGTCAGCATGATGAAGCTGACGAACGCCAAGCAACAAAAAGACGATCCAGTCATCAACTACATCAACCGATGCAAGACCGACTCATATCCGCTGTAGAAATGTGCATTCAAGGTATGCACGAGAAACTTCTCTATATCTTGCAGGGAATAAAGCCTCGTACCTTAGAAGAATTGGCGACTCATGCCCACGACATAGAGCTAAGCATCACCAATAAGGGAACGAAGGATTACCTGATCGCCGAGTTGAAGAAAGATAAGAAGGAAGTGAAGGGCATCAAGAAGATTCTGAAAGGCGCCATTAAGGAATCAATGGTCGTTAATACGAACCCGTTGAAATTTTCCTTAAAAGAGAAAGAGAATAAGATATAAAAGAAAGACGAATGAGGCGAAAAACGTTGCCTAACTTTAAAGGAGCGGCTCCATTCCCCGACTCTGACGTTGCGGATATGCTTGAGCAACTGCTGAAGAACCACCTTATTCTGCTACCAGAGTGTAAACGACGGAACAAACCGACAAAGTGGACGATCCCAATTACTGCAAGTATCACAGGGTCATTAGCCACCCAATTGAAAAATGTTTTGTAATGAAGGAGTTGATCCTCAAATTGGCCCGACGATGTGGTCTAAACAAATCATGTCGCGGTGACAGTAACTCCAAGCGTAAGAAGAAAGGATCGAACTCTACCCAAAAAAAAAGCCACACTCGCTCTTATCGAAGTTTCAGGAGAGGGAGCAAGACGCAAAAAAATGAAGGGTAGAAAGAAGGCATGGAGGCCCAAGGCTGTTGACAAGGGAGACGAGGACGTTCCTCATCCCAAGCAACAGGTAACGTTGGTGGATTTCCACCCGAAGAACTTTTGTGATTGAGGTTCAAAAAAAGAGCTAGAGGCTGCTACATGTCATTCTGTCAGCACCGTAGGAGAAGAAGATGCCCTCCTAAGCCCATTAAAATCGACATAAGAGCCAAAGGGCTTATCGTCATTCATAGATGACCTGCTCTGACTCCCAGACGACCTTCATTGAGGCATTATTGGAATCCAACACATCTGTGCACCGACCTCCACAGCACATGCGTATGCCTTGTGTTATACATCCATAGGCTTCTCAGATGAAGATCTACTACTGGGATCCAAATTGCATAATAGGCCTTTGTACGTCTCTGGATACATTCGAGAACAGAGAGTGGGTTGAATCCTCATCGATAACAGATCTGTCGTCAATATAATGCCTAAGACGACTATGAAACAACTGGGCATACTCATGGAAAAGCTATCAAACAGCAAATTAGTGATTCAAGGTTTCAATCATGGCAGCCAAAGGGCGATAAGCATGATACGCTTAGGGCTTCTCATTGGCGATCTGAAGGTTGATGCGTTGTTTCATGTGATAGACTCAAAAACCACTTACAGGTTGTTATTCAGATGCCCTTGGATTCATGGGAATGGTGTCACCAATGTTTCAAGTTCTATCAGGATGGAATTAAGAAGGTTGAAGTGAACTCTAACTCATTTTCTAAGGCTGAGTCTCACTTGTAGATGCGAAGTTTTACTTGAAGAGTGAGAATTCCGGTGAGACAATACTTGCAGGGACCTCGCTGACAAAGAAAGCAGATGGATCCCAGTCAAGGTCGCTAGTAGACGCGAAGAAAGGAACGGGTAGCAAGGTACAAGCCTCCAGTTCAAAAGGGAGTGTGAGACATCCCCTAGTATTGAAGAGGCACATATGGTGAAGGATGAAAAGATCTCAAAATCTCTGATTCTGCGTTTTGTCCCTTTGTCAAGACGGAAGAGGGGTGAGTCACCTTTTACAGAATGCTCAAAAGGCTTGCAGGTCGGCAACATAGAAATTCTAAAGGAGAGCTTCGTCACACCTCTCACACAAATAACAAAGCAAGAAGTCCACGAGCCGGAAGCGAAAGTGACAGAGTTAAATCTACCCGAGAAGCAAACTAAATACGGATTCGATCCCAATGCTTACAAGCTGTTGGCGAAGGCGGGTTATGACTTCACAACTCGCACTAAGTTCAAAAGCTTTAAGATTTATGAGTAACCCAGACTCTCATCGACCCAAAGGAAGCTTTTGCAAGAGGGACACGCTATACATACGTCGAGGGTTATAAATAAAATGGACATTGAGTTCAAGCTGTTTTGCATATGATGTGATATTAAAACTATAGTTTATAAATATAATATGATAAATTAGTTATTATATTTATTTATAATTAAAACAATTATGAGATAATTGTTGGTAGTTTGTCCTTAACCGTGCGTGAAAGTGGGAGGTTTTATTCATTTTTCATAACTGAAGGATAAAATGAAAATTGTTTTCATTTTTGTAAAGAATCGTTGTATCGCTTGATTTGAGTACATTGCCTATTGTTTAGCTCATGAGAGACTACATGACAGCTCAAAGTGTTTGTCTAAACGAACATGTACACGCGCATTTATCAAAACGATCGTGTTGTCTTTTACTAAGCGATCGTGCGCCTAAGTGAACTTCACTAAACGATTGTGTAAACGATTGTGTAAACGATCTCACCTGATTTCCTAAACAATTATGTACCTTTGCTAAACGATCAAGCACAAGTCTATACGATAGACACAATATTTTAACACTTGCTTGGTCGTTGAGAGCGATCATTATTTCCTCCTTCCTTCTACCAAATCCAATAGAGCCCACACCTCCCGGATTCTCACTCCGAGAGTACCAATGTCACTGAGTGGTGGTGTCCCAATTGTTACTTGTTTGTGGAGAAGGTTGTTCGTGATTGACCAGATGATACACTAGACGATTGGGTTGGTGTTCGTAGTGACGGCGAGAGGTGATGATCCAAGGCTTCACGAGAGCGGGAGAAAGACAGAAGAAGAGTTCTTCAAAGCTATGTCTCTTGTCCCTTTGTATTGATTATTGAAAGCATGTCGTAATTTTTTCTGAAATGAATAACTAGTTTGTATGTTTGTGAATGCTTGTAATTCTGTAATAATGAATTTGGAACGATTTTTCTTCCGCTCATAGGTTCTCTTTGATAAAAGTTCCTTCAGATGATACAGGGGAAAAGGAGGACAAAGATAAAAGAGCCTCAGACTTCGACCATATTAGGTCGTCTGCCGCATGCGCCTTGGTCTTTGAGAGATTGAGCATGACAGAAGCAGAAAGGGAAAGCTTGCATACAATTCTTGGAGCTATTTGACACTCAGTCTTTCGAAGGTTGACTTTGCCAAATGAAAGAAAGGAGGAAATCATCTGCCAGCCGTCGATGGTGATGTGACCTTCAGCCTTCGAGAGACTAGGCGCAGTTCCAAAGAAAAGCGAAGGAATCCTCGCACTCTCATTTTTTATCGCCTGAAGCACGAGAGGGTTGAAGATCCCCTCGAAGAATACGTCTCTAGAGAGAAAAATGGGAAGGTAAAAGCCTGTGGTGATGCCTCCGAAACGACTATAAGAAAGAGGGGGCTGATACCCCGGGCGTCAATTTGGCAACACCTCGACCTTAAAGATGTTGAAAGGCCATCAAACAAGAAGCCATCAGGAGAGGCAAGAAGTGATGGAGAAATCTATAATATCGTCCCCTCATGCATAAAGAGAAAGACCTTCGTTAATTTAAGCACAAGTGAGGGCTCGCTCAAAGTAAAGAGGCGCGACGTTGTCTTCACCGATCCTCGGAATGGAAATTTAGAGTAAGAGGAAGGTGAAACTTCGTGCCACCACATAACCATCACCGGAGAATCTGAAGAAGGTATGACCGAGGTGGAAGTTGAGGACACTCCACAAGGTCTAGAGGACGGTGGTCAATCTATGGTGAATGAGCTAAAAGAAGTGCATTTAGGCCCAGTAGAGAAGTCGCATCCGAATTTCATCAGTGTGTCCCTCTTAGAAGAGGAAAAGGGCGAATACATAAGCTTGTTCACCGAATACAGGGATGTTTTTGCTTGGTCATACAAAGAGATGCCGGGACTGGATCCGAAGGTAGCAATCCACCAACTCATGATCAAAGAAGGGTGTCGACCCATTAAACAAGCTCAGCGACGTTTTCGGCCGGAACTTATCCCCTAATTAAGGCTAAAGTCAATAAGTTGATTGAAGCCAAGTTCATACATGAAGTCAAATACCCAACGTTGATAGCCAACATTGTCTTAGTTAGGAAAAAGAATGGATAGCTTCATGTCTGTGTGGACTTTCGTGACCTAAACAGCACATGCCCGAAAGACGATTTTCCATTCCCCATCACAGAGATCATGGTCAATGCAACAATGGGACATGAGGCCTTATCCTTCATGGACGGATCATCTGGGTATAACCAGATTCGAATGGGCCTCGCAGATGAGGAAATGACGGCATTTCGAACCCCAACAGGGATATATTGCTACAAGGCGATGCCCTTCGGGTTGAAGAACGTTGGCGCTACTTATCAACGCGCCATCCATAAGATGTTTGACGATATGTTGCACAAACACGTTGAACGCTATGTGGATGACGCCATGGTCAAGACCAATCGACGATAGAACCACTTGAAAGATCTAAGAACCATGTTCGATCGCCTACGAAAGTACTAATTAAAGATGAACCCCCTCAAATGCGTGTTTGGCATAACTTCAGGAAAGTTTTTGGGCTTCGTTGTGAGACATTGAAGGACAGAGATAGATCAATCCAAGATCGATGTCATCCAGAAGATGCCAAGGCCTTACATGAGTTAAGAAGTTTATAAGGACATTTAGCCTACATCCAGAAGTTTATTTCTAACCTGGCAGGGCGGTGTCAACCCTTTTAGAGACTGATGAGAAAGGGAGAAAAATTTGAATGGGATGAGGCTTGCCACAATGCCTTCAATAGAATAAAGAGGTACCTAATCAGCCCTTCTGTCTTAGGAGCCCCAGTAGCGGGCAAGTTGTTGATACTGTACATCGCAACGCAAGAATGATCGCTAAGGGCACTACTGGCACAAAAAGGAGAGAAGGGAAAAGAACGTGCTCTCTACTACTTAAGTAGGACCCTAATTAGAGCTGAGATCAACTATTCTCCTATTGAGAAGACATGCCTTGCGCTCTTCTTTACCATAGAAAAGTTGATGCATTACATGCAAGCCTTCACAGTCCACTTAATTGCAAAAGTCGATCCCATCAAGTATGTTTTGTCCAAGCCAATCATCTCGGGGCGTTTAGCCAAGTGAGAAATCATACTTCAACTGTACGACATCGTTTATGTACCGCAAAAGGCAGTTAAAGGGCAGCATTGCCCTACTTCTTGGTAGATCACCCGGTTCCATCAGATTGGAAGTTAAGTGAGACTTGCCCGATGATGAAGTTCTCTTCACAAAAACCCCAGGGCTGTGGGTCATGTTCTTTGATGGTGTGGCACGGAGAAGTGGTGCAGGGGTAAGTATCGTCCTCATTTCACCAAAAAAACCCATGTTACCTTATAGCTTCGCACTTACTGAGTTATACTCAAACAACGTCACTGAATACCAAGCCTTGATAATTGGTCTCTAAATGGCTTTGGAGATTGGGGTAGTTTGTCTAGAGATTTTTGGTGACTCAAAGTTGATAATCAATCAACTCTTATGCCAGTACGATGTGAAGCATGACGACTTGAAACCTTACTTCATTTATGCTCGCTAATTGATGGAAAAATTCGAAAGTGTGACGTTGAAGCATGTCCGGAGGACGAAAAATAAGAAAGTGGACGCCTTGGCAAACCTAGCTACTGCCGTAACGGTCCTGGATAATGTACCCATTAATATATCACTTTGTCGAAGATGGGTTATACCTCCGGTCAAGACTGCATGTGAAGAAATCAGTCTACCTAACCGATGAGGAAGACTGGCAGTAGCCCATCATAGATTACCTTGAGCATGAAAGGCTCCCAGACGACCCTTACCATAAAACTGATGTTCGAAGGAAGGCCACGCATATCATTTACTACAAAGAGGTCTTATACCGCCGATCCCTTGAAGGACTCTTCCTTTGATGCCTCGGTAAAGAGAAGTCAGCAAAGGCTTTGGAGGAAGCACACTCAGGTGTATGTAACGCGCATCAAGTTGGACCAAAGCTATAATACCAACTGAAAAGAATGGGTTACTATTGGTAGGGGATGATCCAAGACTCTATGGAACACCCAAAGAAGTATGAAGTCTATCAATATCACGCGAATTTCATTCATCAACCACCCGAGCCTTTACATACGACTATAGCCTCGTGGCTTTTCGAAGCATGGAGGCTTGATTTGGTCGACCCTATAACACCTAAGTCATCACCAAGGCACTCTTATATCCTCACAGCCACTAATTACTTTTCAAGATGGGCTGATGTTGTCGCTTTAAAAGAAGCTAAGAAAGAAAATGTGGTAGACTTTATCAACACTCACATCATTTATCGGTACAGTATTCCCCATCGAATCATGACGGATAATGGGACGCAATTCTCCAACAGCTTGATAGACAGGTGATAACGGGCAGAAATGCACGTTATCATAGTACTAAATCCTTAAACAATGTTGGATTGCGTTGATGAAATATGTTAAATTGCGTCCATTAAGCATAAATTCTATAATATTGCGATCGCATGCGTCCAATGCATTAGAGCAGTTGATCTTTATATTTTTGTGCAGAATAATGCGTTAACGCAATGCAAATAATGCGATCATAGGAATACATTGGTTCAGCGCAACTTCACCGTAAGACTTTGCGTTGATCGTGCTCGCAAACATGCACTCAAGAAGATCATCGCAACATGGTGGACGCATCTTGACAAAAGGACAATTAAGATCGATGGGACAGAAAGCTGACGACAGTCGGATCTAAATTAAGTTGATAGCTGATAACGGTTACAAAGTACATCCAGCTTTATCGGTGACAACTATCGGGCGCATCAATTAGGAATTAAAGTTGTCCCATCTGTACAACCAGGAGAGAGAAGCCAATTTTCTCCTTTGATGCCCTATAAATACCAAGTACATTCTTCAGAGAAAAGGTTAAGCAGTCGATTACCTCATCACCATTACAAGTTCATACCTCTGTTCATATTTTTCTTTTCCATTTTACGGTGGAGCAAGAGAAGAGTGGTTACGCCGGAGATTGTCCAAGGTAGCTCGAAAGAGAACCTTGGGGCGTAAAAGTAGAGAGCGGGCTGACTCTCGCGAAAGCGATAATATCTTAGAGCACGAGTAAAAACAGTGTAACGCCTGGCAGCAAGAAATTTCTCCAAGCTCTTTACTATACTTGCATTGTTATTCTGTACTTCATCTCATATCTATTCAATGGAGGTTTTATTTCTACATCTGCTCACTCTCTTAATAAGCATGAGTAGCTAAACTAGTTGAATGGGTTGAGAGGAACCAAGCTAACATGATCTAGGAAGTTCATTGCTTGCGATTGTCTTGTTTTATGTTGTGCAAAATACCCTTTTAGAGTTACTCAAGAGAGAATCTAAAGAAAGAACCTAATATCTCGAGAGAGCTAGGTTAGAATCTGGACTCGAAAGAGCAAGATTAAGCTTGCATAAATAAGAGATAGGGATTTAGAGATAAGCTCTGTTTGTCAACTTGCATCGTAGCATCCTAAGAATAGGAATGATATTATGTGGTCGCATATTTGTGTGAATGTCATGTTGTCATCACATAAATAAAGATAGAGGTTTATGTGTAAACCCTGTAGACTCATCGCATATTTATTGCACGCGTTCTAGCCTTAAAAGTCGTGGCATTCACATCGAGAGGTGGTTTACTATTGTATGCATGTTGCATGATTGCAAGGCATGAACACATCCTAGGGAGTGTTAGCCTAAACCCTTCTCAACCTGTTCACCGTATATTCATCGTATTTTCCGTTTACCAACTCTTTTCAAACTTTGCCGCATTCGTTATTATTTTCATTAACGCAACAATAACCCAACACTTATTTATTCAACTAGTTACTGCAAGTTTTCATAAAAATCTCCAACGCAACTATTTTCACAAGTCTCTGCGTTCGACCCTGGACTTATCAGGAAACTCAGAGGAATTTACACTTGGATTCATCTGGGGAAACTTGAGTGTACAACGCAATCCACCAACACATACATCCATAATTTCCACTTCATAAAATTCAAGCATCAACAGGTTGTGTGAAAAATTCAAATCCAAGCATTACAAGTCGTCCATGTATAACGCCACCGCAAATGGGTTGGCAAAGGCATTCAACAAGATATTGTGCAACCTGCTAAAGAAAATTGTCTCCAGGCTTATCGCACCACTCACCATACCCCTACAAGAGTCACCCTGTACTCTCTCGTTTGCGGGGTAGAAGTTGTCCTTCCTTTGGAAAGAGAAATTCTATCACTAAGAATGGCGGTGCAAGAGGGGTTGACCACAGAGGACAATGTCAAACTACATCTCCAAGAGTTGGAAGCACTGGATGAAAAATGATTAAAAGCTCAACAAGCGTTGGAATGTTACCAAGCCTAAATGTCTAAAGCTTTTGACAAATAGTGAAGCCTTGATCTTTTCAAGTTGGTGATCTAGTGCTCACCGTAAGAAGACCAATTATCACAACAAGACATACGGGAAATAAGTTTACACCTAAATGAGATGGGCCCTACATCGTCAAATAAGTCTACAAAAACGGAGCATACAAGATAGTTGATCAAGATGGACTAAGAATCAGCCCAAACAATGGCAAGTTTCTCAAGAAGTTTTACGCTTAACAAATGTAGGAAGAAGAAAAAATCTTTGTACGAACTATGTTATGACTTGATCCCCGTCATTATAAGGGGTACGTAAGCAGCTTAAAGAAATTTAATTTCATTCACGTGATCAAAAAAATATATATGTATATACATGAGTCCAGTGTAAAAAAAACTAAATAAATAGATAAATAAATAAATAAAAGAAGCATAAATTTAAAGAAGGCTACAAGGCGCCGGAGAACATCACTAAGGAAATAAAAAACTTCTTCCATGTAAGAGATTTCAGTATTACAATAAACGGTAACTAAAATAAAGATTCAAGAAAAAAAAAACTACTAGGCCACTACCTACTAATGTACGCCTAATCCAATAAGACAAGCGACGACAAGTCAAGGTACCCAGTGGTAGTTCCTCAACTCCTACTGCATGGCTTCTAACATCTGACGTAGGACATCCAAAGCCTTTACATCTTTATCAGAAAGGATTGGGGTGGTCTCGATCTCGTTTATCGCACCTCGCATCTCTGAGGCCTCAAGCTTATGCTGAGTCAAAAGGACTTCGCTCTGAGAAATCAGTTGGGATATTTTGGCTCGTTTGGCCCTGATGGCCTCCAACCTGGCTAATAATTCCTCCTCTTCTTGTAAGGCTTGAGAGTCGCATTCAAGTAGCACTTTTTGTTTAGCAAAAGCACTACTTTTACCATACAGTATTTTCTCCATATTAGACTTAGCCTCCTCCAGACGTTGCTCCTTACTTGTCTGAGTTAATTGAGAGGAAAAGGATAGTTGAAACTGATTATTCTTCTCCATGTTTTGAAAATACTCATCTACAAGTTTTCTAAGAGGAGGTGTCGAAAATGGCTCGGAATAACTCATGAGTTTCTTTCTCTAGAGAGAGGACCTTCTCGAAAAAAGTACGCATGATCTTCTTGTGCATAGTCTCCCACATGGCTAAAGCCGCATGGCGTCGAACGTCGAAAATCACATTGGCAGCATAGAACTCAGAAACCTCGGGAACAGCCAGAGGGTGCTGCCCAATTTACTCGCCTATGGAGCTCACGATTATCTGGACTTGCCAAGACCCTCGAAGCTTCTCCGGGTTGGAGAACCCTTCCTGCTATAGGCACTAAGGGGCAACTAGTTTCCTTGGTTACAGGATTTGAAGCCTCGATGTTCCCAATGACCACCACCTTCTTGGCATGAGGGATATCACTGGGGATAGCATGCACTTGATAGGATCATGGCATGGGATCCATTGGCAGCGCTTCGGAAGTACCAACTCCCTCAACGGCTGAGTCAGCGACAAAAAGGCCTACCAAAGATTCTTCGCTTCGCGATGCCTCACGTCCTTGAAGAGAAAGGTTCGAGTGTGACTACAGAAATAGGAGACTAAATGTAAACCGTATAGTAAAAAAGATGAGATGAGAGGATTTTTTTTTATTAAAAGAGAGACGACGTACTAGTAGGTTGAGAGCGTTAGAATCCACAAGATCATTTTGAACCCTCTCAAGAAAATCGGTATCCGATGCCTTGTGTTTTTGGGGGGTCGCATCCAATGATGGTAGCCGGTACTATTATCACTATGCTCTTCAATCAGTTTGGAAACATTTTTTTGTGCGATCGTTGCCGCCTCCTCAGTCAAGCAAAGCTGCTTACCTCCATGGTTGGTCCCTTTACCTTTGGGTAGTTTGGGTGGCGTTGGGGGAGGGATAGCACTGGTCAATAACAGATGACGATTCTCTTCGAAGTAGTTCCCGTGCTTTGTTAGCCACCAATCCTTAAACCATGGAGTAACATGGGTGTGTTGATCCAATGTACGAGCTGACAGGAATACTTGAGATAAGGGCTTGCATCTCCTGCATACTCTCCAGTAATGTAAAACATTCTTCGGTGTAAGGGTGGGTGGTATTCCTCCTATATCATTCGGAATGTCCTGATGGAAGCCAAACTATTGGCCAAAGCGAAAGGGACTATACGACTCTTATAGTCCGGACATTCCCACACTGGATCCGGACACCCATGTTACTCCACGATCATGCTAGAGAAATAACTGGACTTCAAAAAAGATAGGTCTCTACCACTAGTCAGGCGCTCATGTTTGCTCCTGTTCTGAATGCTCGTGTGCCACTGAATACTGGCATCACTATGGATCAGCTCTCGTGCCTCATACTTGTCAAAGTAAATTGAGCCACCTTTGCTAGAAAAGCTAGCCATTTCGGGACCCAGAACAGCTACAGGGACGAGGTAATGCGTGTTGAAGTAATAGGCCATCCAGCCATTGACATAATGCATGAGGAAGTGAAAGTCCATACGCCCAATTTAGTTTAAAGCCTCTATTATCAACCCTAGACCATGGTAGATACCAAGACTGGAACGGCAAGACTATAGACAGTCCCGTTAGCCATCAAGCTAGCCATTCTAAAGACCCCAAGGCGAAGGTAACCTCCCTTCTGAGGAAATACAAAAAGACATAACCAGCAAGATAAAAAGGCGACTAGATAGGTTTTGTCCTTCAACTCGTCTCCTATCTCTAGCTCCGTGAATAACATGTTTTCCTTGCTCGACCAATCTCGAAATGTGACCGGCGTACCATCAGGATTTTGCATGGACCGGGAACGAGAGGCTTTCTTTTGCTTCCGTGTAATAGGCTTGTTGTATTTGCGAACCCTCAGGAACCAAAAAGAGATCCATGAGCTGATAGACACTGAAGAGTCATGCTTTGAGGGTGTCATGCGATTTTGATACTTTGTGGACCTCCCCCATGACGATCAAGATACACGAACAGCGCTATAAGGTAGACCTTTTCGGGATCGTCCCTAAGGTGATCGAATGGGGGGTTGTAAGCCTTTGTGCCCCCCCTCCCCCTACTACGATCAGGAAGCACGAGCATGAGCACAAACGAGGATACAACAGGTAGACCATGTCGAGGTCATCCCTATGTGTACCAAAGAGTCGGTCATGCGGCCGGACATTTCTACAACGAAAAAGAAAGAAAAAATTTTGTTACAAAACAAAGCTTGTGAAAAAGGAAACCCACCCTTTAAGATTACTGACGGATTGGTAAGATTAAAAAAAAATCACTTTTTTTTTATGCTTCCTTAAATTGCGCTTTAACTCCTATGAAAAAAATGGTAAGAGGGCAAGTTAGTAAAAAAAAAAAAAACAGAGAGAGTGATGATGAAAGCAATTAAAGTTTAAAAAAAAAGGGGAAAAAAAAGGGGCGCTAGAACCCTAGGGTGCCCCTCCCTCCTCATGTTTTAGTCGACAAGGTGCAAGAGCTTGTCGAGCGACGACCGACGAACGTAAGCGGTGGTAGTCAACGGCTGGCGGTTGGACAAACGACAGATGCGGCGAATGGCAACAGCAGGCGTTGAACAAGCCTCGAACGGAACTGACATTGGACGGACAACAGACGATGGCTGGCAT
Source organism: Benincasa hispida (assembly GCF_009727055.1). Classification (NCBI taxonomy): domain Eukaryota; kingdom Viridiplantae; phylum Streptophyta; class Magnoliopsida; order Cucurbitales; family Cucurbitaceae; genus Benincasa; species Benincasa hispida. The sequence goes on from NC_052356.1 coordinate 31,841,837, forward strand.
TCGACAACGGACGATGCAGTGGCGGCCGACAGTTGGGTCGCTATGATAGCTTCGTGGCAGCTCTCGATTTGTGAGTGATGCAGGGCAGTTCGACGACGGGCGATGCAGGGAGCTCGACTTCATTCGTCAGGCGCAGTTGGGCTAGATGGATGACTCGTGGCTCGACTTGACTGGGTTACATGGGACGGCTTACGGCTCTGGCGACTTGGGTTCGGCTGGGTTGCAGCGTGAAGATGTTGGAGATGGCTCGCGGCTCGACTCGGCTCCGACGCTCGGGCAGAAAAAAAAAAGAAAGAAAAAAAGAAAAAAGAAAGAGAAAGGGATTCTTTACCTAGGTTGAGATGAAATTGGAGAAGGATTAGAGTCCTATTTATAGAGGACCCACTGAATCTAGGATCGAATGGGAAATCCAAGATTTGTTTAAATCAAGATTTTTTTTTTTAAAATCTACCCCCAAATTTACCTTTAATTATCTTTCTTCCCTCATTTTCTAAAACTTTTGGCCATGTACCAAACCTTTTTATTAATCACGTTTTAGCCCTAAATTGAATTAAATGGGGATGAAACTTATTCCTTTATTTTAAATTCAAAATTTATGAGCTTCAACCCTAAAATCAAATTTAATTAGGACAGGAGCTCAAAGTTTTTTGTAAATTTGGCCATTTTCCAAAATTTATCCCAAAGCCGAGTTAAACTTATGTATTAAATTCATAGTTTGACTGACACATCAATTGAGGTCAAATTCAAGAACAGATATATTTGGATTTTGATTCCAACTTTATATTTTTTGAGATTCATCCACTCATATATGTGCATAAATCTCGAAAAGGGGCATTTGTTGAATGAGAAATTTTGGACCAATCACAAGTTGTCACGTCATTTACTAAATAAATGATAAAATTCAAAATCTTTAAATTTTGGACCAATTAAGAGTTGACACATGTCCCGAATTGAAGTTGAAGACAAATTTTGATGATGTCACATGGTGTCATCATGACCATTGAATCGGGTAAGATTAATTTAGCCCAATCTGATATAATTATTTTGGTTAAAGTCTAGTTGAGCCTAAAATTGGGCTTAATGAGGCCTAAATACCAAAGTAGGCCCACATCTAGGTAATTGGGCCCAAAGGCTAGGCCCAAATCTATGGGCTCACTAAACCTATAGGCCAACCAGCCCAAGCCCATAAAGGCCATCAAAGAGTCCCTCTATAAATAGAGGAACTCTTCTCATTTCAAGGGGTCAGCAATTCTACATTCAGAGAGCCTAGAGAGAATTCATCAACAAGCAGAAGACCCCTAAGACTCCTGAAGTTGCACTTCTAGAAGACAGAAAACTCTTAAAGAAACAGAGACTCTTCCAAAACTTCTACTTCAAGAATGTCTGGTACCTTTCTTCTTCAAGTCAAGCACATCCACTCAATCGAGAGAGAATCAGAGGATCAAGTACTAGAGATCGAACCACATCGCATCAAATAAACATTAACATCAACACCAACTCAAGTTCAACCCTACGAAATACGTTTCTCTGGAAACCTCGTGTGAACAGTAAACTCATCATGACCGAACCATGCCCAACAAGGTTCGATTTCTCCTTTCTGATACACCATTTTGCTGAGGTGTATCAGGTGTTGAGAGTTGGGATACAATTCTATGTTCTATCAAATAGTTCTGGAATGTAAGGTCCAAAAACTCTCCACCTTGATCATATTGAAATGTTTTAATTGTTTTATTTAATGCATTTTCAACTTCACCCTTAAACTCTTTGAACTTTTCAAAAGCTTCAGACTTTTGTTGCATTAAATAAACATACCCATATCTTGAATAACCATCAGTAAAAGTGATGAAATATTCAAACCCTCCTCTTGCCTTAACATTCATCAGACCAAAGAGGTCTGAATGTACAAATTCTGAAGTTTTTTTTTTGGCTTTATGACCTTTTCCAGTAAAGATCTTTTAGTCGTTTTGCCTTCAAGACATAACTTACACACAAGTAAATAATCTTTTTTCTAACTTGCTTAGAAGACCATTCTTAACCAATCTCTCAGTCCTATTAAGATTGATGTGTCCTAACCTTAGGTCCCAAAGATAGACATTTTCTTTAGGAGAAATTTTAAGTCTTTTATTTTGAGTTACCGCAATTTTAAACATTTCAGTGGTCAGGAAGATTTTAGTTGCTAACGGTTTTAGCACATATAAATTATCTTGTAGCTTAGCAGAACAAATATTGATACCATCTTTGCAAATAAATGCTTTATTTACATTATAGGAAATAGTATAATTATGTTCCAATAAACACTTTACAGAAATTAAGTTCCTCTTTAAGTCAGGAATAATAAATACATTTTCTAACAAAATAAATCTATTCTGCAAAGTAAGTTGGAGTCCTCTCACTACCACAGCTGAGACAATATGTCCAGTTCCAACATGCATCATCATCTCCTCAGCTTCCAGTTGCCACCAGGAACTAATTCCCTGAAATGAAGAACAAACATGGTTAGTGACGCCTGAATCAATAATCCATGTTGAATCATCATTTTTCACTAAGTAAGTTTCCAATACAAGTAAATCATATTTACCTTGCTTTGCCTTCTTCTTTTCTACCAAGTATTTGGGACAATTTCTCTTCCAATGTCCCTCATGATTGCAATGGAAACAAATCTCCTTTTCAACCTTTCCCTTCTTGCGCTTCTTGGCAGCAGCTGGTGGGTTAGCTTTCCTTTCGACTTTTCTTCTTCTTCTATTTTTTTTGTTCTAGAAGAAGAAGGCACAGATTTAGTTCCAAAGGATGATCCTCTGTAGAACTTCTTAGAGGACAAGACAAAATTTGCCTCTCCCTTTTCTTCATTGCTTTTTATCAAGGACTGAAATGTCTAAAGCTCATTGAGCAAGGTGGTTAGGTTGTAATCAATCCTATTCATAACAGTATTGCTACATAACTGTAGGAAACTTTCAGGTAAAGATTCCAAAATGAAGCAAACCTGACTGGCTTCATCGATGACGGGCCCATTCATCTCCGCCACATTGAAGTAGACCATCATGTTGAGAACATGTTCTCTAACAAATACCTCCTCTTGCATACGGGCATTGAAGATGTGTTTTAGAGTGTCATGCCTGAGTTGTGCAGACAATTGTCCGAACATCCCCTGCAGGGACTCCATTATCTCACGGACAGTGATCATGGGTTTATGCTTATTGACCAATACTGTAGAAAAGCTAGCCAAGATATACGTTCGAGCCTTCTCATTTGCCCGTACCCATCGTTCATATGCCTCTCGAACATTTCGAGTGGCGTTTTGAGCTGGTACTGGAAGACAATCCTCCATAAAGACAAATCTAAGGTCATCGATAATTAAAATTGTGTTGATTGTGTTTTTTCACATTGTATAATTTTTGCCAATAAGTTTGTTCGCGGCGAGTAAATTTAGTGTCGCGGAAGTCATAATGTAATTTTCTGAAACCATACAATTTATTGATATTAGTACTCTATGCATTAATCCATTTGCAAAAAACTAATCAAATTTAGCAAAACAATCTAATGCACTCTAAGTGACATCTATTTTGTAATGATGTTTTAGTGAGACAGGATAAAAGCCACCATAGGGTGATCAAGCGCCCCTTCACTGCAATGAGACTATCAATCACCATTGTTCGGTCCAGAAATTGTTAAACTCGCTTAACATTTTCTTATAAGTGTAACCCCTCATTTTAGATTCTAAAATTCTCTCCAATGAGCCAACCGCAAGGAAAAACTGATTGGGGCAAAAACTAAAGCAACCCTATCCATTTCTGGAGTTTAAGGTAAAGAATCATGCAAATGTCATCCGTAGGGGGACACAAGCAAAGGTGCCTCGAGACCGAGCATGGAACTTTACTACAAACTAATGAGAGAGACCATGGGATGTGTTAACACATGTCCCACTCCCACTTACTATAAACACTCTCTCCATTCACCTTGATATTGACCTATACAAACACCATCCGTAGGGGGACACAAGTAAAGGTGCCTCAAGGCCGAGTATAGATATCACGATGTGAACTTTTAGGGAGAAACGTGAAAAGGTAAAATGAAATATCATATACCCCATTTTCCTCCCAGTGCGTGTTTTACCTAGGGTTATTTAACTTAGGAAAAACTGACTACTGATTTTAACTAAGTGATTGTTTAACTTGCCCAAAAGTAATACTTATTTTGAATGGTTAAACAACTTTTATTAATGTTTATTAAACACTTTAATAAACCTCAATCAACTATTGCATGCTTGTAACAAATCCATCTAATTCACCTTTCCAAGTAAGTTCCCAGGTAGGGATGTTATTTTTCCGTCAACTTAAATACGCTAGCCTAGACAGAACTAGCCTTAGATAAAATGTCTCTTATAGATACATTTGCTACAAATTTAATCTTTTAGTTAAGTATCAATTTAATCCTATTAAACTGATTAAAAGATTAAACTTAATTTCTAATCTTATTAGAAATGTGATTTTAGGTATATGTGAATCATATTTTTAAAAAATGATTTTAACCTATGGTTTGCATGCAATTCTAAATTATTGATTTTAATTTCTAAGTTCATTTAATTATAACTTTTATAAAATAAATGAAATAAATTAAAATCATACAATTGCATTCATTGACACATTTAGTAAAATTATAACAATTATAAATTACCTAAAGTAGTGTCATGCTTCATGCAATTCCATTTCATTACTAACCATATATAACACTTATATAATAAAGTAATAAAATTATTAATAGCATACATCCATACATACTTTCAACTATATATTATAATACTTATAATATAAATGATGCATGACTATGTTATTAATGCATGCATACATATACAATAATACTTATGTTATATAATGCATGAGCATGCTATAAAGTTAAATCATGCAGCTATATATTATAACATTTATAATATAAACGATGCATGAATAATGCATAACCTATGGTTGGATTTTTACTATATGACATACATTATGACATATATAAAATTAAAAATAAATCATACATCAAATGCATAAATTAAAACAATTATTGGACTAGGATTGGATTCCTAAACTATTAATTAAATTAATATAACATTTACATTGATTTAATTAATAAAAAATAATTATCTATTATAGAAAAAATGGTCCATTGGTTCAAAACAAGCGAGTCGGGTCTTGAACCGCACGAATAAAACCATCCAGCCAGGAACTTCTCGAACCAACCAAATCGACACGAACCAGCTGAGCTACGAGCCGAACCGGGTGCGAACCAGTTTGTTCTTTCCTTCTCGCAGCGTTGCAATGCTACGGATAGAACACTCCGTTCACCTAATTGCAACGTTGCAACACTAGGGCACAACGTTGCAATGCTACTATGTAGTAGCTGTTGTATAGTTGCGATCTCCTTCGAAAATCCTCCATTTTTGGCCTCATTTTTTTTTTTTTAAGATTTCCACCGAAACAATCATGAACGACTCAACATAGTAAATTACAAACTCGATCACATTAATTGTGTCCAAAACACGGGCCCTTACAAATCATATTTGTAAATATTTAAAGGTTGTAAAACAAGATCCAATCCCGAAATTATCCAAAATTGTAAACCAAACATTTCATACATTCATCAATCATGAATTAAATACAGAATGCAAAAACCTACCAATTCTGTAAAATTAATTCTCAAAAATTGGAAAATTTGGGACAAAAAACTTGACTCTAATACCAATTGTAGAAAATGGTAAAAATTCAATACGGAAGCGGGGATCGGTCCCAAATTCCAATTTTTACAGAAGCACAATTTTATAGAAATAAACAGAAAATATTATGCATTTAATTTAAATTTACAACATACCAATAAGAATTGAAAAAAAATATTAGGAACTTACCCTCGAAGAATATCCTTCTTCATGTAATTCTTTTCTCCAGAATCGATCACGAACTACAACGTACTCAAAATCCTAATTGGCCACCACCAATCAGAACCTCATGTATTCTCTATTGGGATGAGAATCACTATGGAGTTTTGTAGGCTCTTAGGTTTTTGGAAGAGAGGGAGTGAGATTTAAAGGAAAAAGGGGTAAGATGCAGATTGATTTTTTCTTAGAAAGCTTCTCTTTTGTTTTCTGTAAAACTCAAGAACAAAAAGAAGAAAACAACCTCTTTACAACTCACCCACACATGCATGTAGTAGAGAGAAAAAAGGAGAGGGAGTTACAACTCCCTCCCAAAATATTTTTCGAAAATAAATTAATTAAAAAATTATTTTAATAAAATATTTAATATATATTTATATGATAACCATGTAACAATCCGAGTTCAGGAGGGATACATGAATGAATTGGTATCACATCCGAATGAGAGGGATCTTGAGGACATGAAAGTATGGTTAAGAAAGACTTAAAAGAATTGAAAGTTACTACCTATACCAACAAGGTGCATCTTCCTTTTTGGTGGCTCAATCATAAGAACTCCAAAGTTTAGCGTGCTTAGCTTGGAGCAATCCTAGTTGGGTGACCTATCACGTATACCCAATTGCTTTCAGTTTGGGAGATAGAGGAAACAATGAGTCGTGGACGTGGTTCATGAGAAGGTTGCAAACAACGATCCATATTGTTAATGGATTGGAGCTCGTATCCAATCGACACAAAAGCATTACTAAATCTATTGCCATTATATTTTCGGATGCATTCCACACTATTTATAATATGAGCCTAAACTCGACCACAAAGTTCAACAACGACAATGTGCGTGGATACTTCATACTTGCAGCGAAAGCATGTCAGGAGTTTCTCCTTTTGCATTACTGGAACAAGTTAGCCCCTTATTTTGGTGTTTAGAAATATAACCAATGTTGGATTATCGAGATGGCCTCGAGTGTACCAGGGTAGAATGAGATATAATTAGTTAACCACGTATATTGTAGAAAAAATGTCCAAAATTGTTTGGTTAAACATGTATAATTGTCTACGCATTAACTTGCTCTTAATGGTAGAAATTATTTTTCCCATGTGGAAACAACAAGTCAAATTTGCTGGAAAATAATAAGTGCGAATTTTTAGTACCAATACCATCTATAACACAAACAAACAAACACAAGCTAAACTCAACAATAAAACAAACAAAATAACCACAAAAATCAACCTTCAATATGGAAACTGATAAAATCTCGAGGTAGATCTCGGGTGAGATCGTGTCTTGAGATTGAAGAATTTGGGCCAAGGTCACCGGCGCATGCCACGAATTTGATGTTTTAATAGGCATTCTATATTCAAGCTTGTGGCCATTCTTAGGCTATATATGTCCCGGGATGTAATACAAAATGTCCACAATACCTCAATAACCACAATCTTGGGAGAGATTAGATGAATCTTAGGCAAACTTCATCTAGTCTCAGGTGAGAATCAAGTTGATTTCAAGTGAGATGATGCTTATTTCCCTAACAAATCAATATAGGCGGTCGAGATACAAATAAAAATAGCCAAAATATGTAAAAACAAAACACAGAAAAACGCAGCAGATTTCTCAGGCATCTTTTAAACCCTAACAGGTTGCTGAAATTAAAAACTAATAAGAAGAAGATATGAAAAATGGATGTCCGACTTGTTGAATAAGAAGATAACGTTTCAGTTTTCTACATCAGGGGTATTTTCGTCCTTTCACACAAATCAATAATTTAAGTTGTGGCGTTTAAAAGAAAATTCTTATAAATAGGACAATTTTATAATCAACCAACCTATTTTAAAAGAAAATTCTTATAAATAGAAAAATCCTAAAAATATTATAAAAAATTTCAAAAGTAAGAACTTTTGGAACTTTTTACAATAAATTGTAAATATTTGTAAATATATATATTTTTTATATTTAAAAAACCCTATTTCAAAATTTTTACTTTTTGTTATTTTTTTATTTGTTTCAAAAGGCACCTTAAATTATATAATGGGAAAAACAAGAAAAAGGAAAAATCCCACTGGTTGTGCAGAAAAGCTTCGGGTTTATTTGTCTTCGGAAGTAAGCCGCAGAAGAAAGCTTCAGTTGTGGCAACCAAACCCACTCTTCGCATACCCATAACTCCTTCCTTTCTTCAGCAACATTCATTTCAAGGCCTGTTGATTTCTTCATTCTCTAGCTAGCTACTATGTTATTAACTCTGTAGAAGAGCCGCCCAATGAAATGGAGTCCATAGCCATCTGATTACCTTAAACCCCATCAAGCCAGGCATGCGTTTTCTTCACCACAATCAGTGTCTCTATAACCCCTTTTCCAACCTCTCTTCATTTTCCTCCTCATTTAATCTAATGGGTACCATTCCTTTATGCAAGTCCACTTCTCTGGTTATCCTGTCACACCTTTCTTCTTCTTCTTCTTCTTCTTCGCTGAAGTATTTCCTGTACAGAAGTAATCCTCTGCTCCATGGTTTATTTCCTGTACGACCCATGTCCCTTGATAAACCCTTTTCTATGAAACCAAATGGGGTTTCTTCTTTCACTTCTCATTCCAATGTTCCCACACCTCCAGGTACTTGTACTGGAGCTGTTTATGGTTTTTCAATTGTAGTTAGGCTTGTGATTGTTTCTGATCAATTCCCATGTTTTGGGGCATCTTAATGTTTTTTGGCTGGGTGGGTTAATCTTTTTCGCTTTTAGGATTTGGATGAATTGGAGAGACTAAGGATATGCTTTTTAAGACAAAGTAGTTTGCAGGCAATGTATTCTGAGGATGGGAGAGGACTTGACGTTTGATTAGTTTTAATGTTATTTGCATTCTTCTTTGTGCAGCGTTTTTGGAGAATCCACTAGACGAGGCTTTAAGCTCGACTCCATTGAATGTTCTGAGAAAAAAATTGCAGGAGCTTGACATTGACACCGAATCTTGTGTTCCAGGGCAGACGAACCACCTGCTGTGTCCAATGGTATTGTGTTTCTAATATCAGTTTCTTTATACGTATTCTGCTCTATTTTGAGATATTTATCCAATTTGTAAAAGTGAAAACAGCTGCCAGCTTCTGTATCTTATTTATTTTTTGATAAGAAACTTGAAGATATATTGATGGAAAAAACAAGAAGACAACCTAGGGGCAGGGAAGAGAGACCCCCCTTCCAAAGGTGTTAATCACAATAAGGCTTTCCAATCTTGAAGGCTCATTGAGAGAATATATATATATATGTGTGTGTGTGTGTGTGTGTATGTATTTTAAAGCTATTTCTACTGTACCAACAAGAAGTGATGAACTTGCATCCCTAAAGGCGCATGGACCGCATAACTCAAAAGTAGTATGGTAAAACCAACCCTATCCAAAACTAATTAAAGCGAACCATCCACTCACTAAGGGAGGCAAATTGAAAACCCAAACAACTTCAGAAGAAACACCCAACCAATTTGCCTGAACAACTTCAAAAGAAACGCCCAACCTCTATGAGCAAACTAACAATGTAGGAAAACATGTTCCAAATATTATTCCTCCTCAGAACAAAGGCAGCACATTGATGGAGACAATACTCATCACCCTTTGGACTTTTTCTGTCTTCTGTCTTGGTATTGGGCCCCCTATGAGTAACAGAGTAAGGACCATAGGAACACTTTCACTCTTTGGATGTTGCTACCCTTATTGCTCTTTTGGATATTATTATTTTCAATCCAGTGAAGCGGGATAGTGTTGGATTCCTAGTCCTTCAAAATGATTTATCTTTTGTTCCTTTTTCAGCCTTTGGTATAGCCATAGTACCACATCTCCAACACTTCTCTTTTCATCCTACTGGTTGATTTTCTTAGTAGGGTGCTACTTCTTGTGGAAAACAGTGGGTTGATTAAATGTTTTTCCTTGGGGGAAATCACCCATTCTATCTCCATCAGTCCCTTGCAATTTTCGGATGACATCATTCTTTTTTCACCCCATGACTAGGTTCACCTTGAAAATTTATGAGTGAACCTTTTCCACTCCATCAAAATCATTCAAAAAGCATCTGACCTCAACACCAATGCCCACAAATTCGAGTTTTTGGGTATTGATTCACCACTTGCTACTGATTTAGCCTCCAATCTGGGATGCAAATTGGGGAGCTGGCCGAGTACTTACATTAGGCCTCTCTCAGCCCTCTTAATGGAAAGCCGGAAACTTCCTCCTTTTTAGATCCTATTGTTGAGAAAGTGGAGTAAAGATTACATTCTTGGGATCATCTCACATATTTAAAGGGGAGGACTCATCCTCCTCTCTATCAAACCTCCTCATCTATTACTTGTCACTTTTATATCCCCACTGAAGTGGCTTCAACTATTGGAAGGCTTTTTTGGAACTTTATGTGGAAGGGCACAAACGAGAAGACTGGTTTTCATCTTTTGAAATGGGCCATGGTGAAGTTGCCCATTAATGGAGGGGGCTTGGGGATTTTCAACATCAAATCTAATAATAAAGCATTTCTAACTAAACGGATTTTGCGATTTCACATAGATAAGGATGTTCTTTGAAGGAAGATTATTACAATCAAGTATGGAATTTATTACCACGACCTACAGCTGGGCATTAAATCTTTGATAAGCAGAAACATTTGGTCTTCAATCACATTACAGCAAAGGTGGGAAAGGGTGTTAGATAACTAGTGTCCTTAACCTGCAGAAATCAAGCAAAGGAACACAAAATAGCCAAACGACATAGGAAAATGTAGTGTAATATTTCAGCAGCACTGTTATATTGAGAGTCTTCAATATACAGTGGAATTATGAATACAAAACAAAAGCTAAAGACTCCCTCAAGGGGAATGTAAATATCCCCTACAACTGTAGAGAGAGGGTTGGTTCCCTTGCTCCAAAGACTCTGCACTACTCGCCAAAAGCCTGTCCTCTCAATGTACCCCCAAAACCCTTACAAAACCCTTCTCACCCTTAGACTGTACAACAAAATGATCATTGACTGACCCACCATAACCTTTTTACTGGTTAATTCCCATCTTACTCCTCCTTGGGTATGTCTTGATAATAGGAGGCCTAACTGGGTGATGGGACTTTCTTCTTTGTTGGGAGGAATCGTCTCCAAGATGAATTCCCCAGACTTTGTTCCTTGGCTTTGCCTATTGGAATGGTATGTTAGACACTTATGGCTGGTACATTGCCCTCTCTGGTGATAATTTCTCTTTTTGCTCACATGTCCTCACTAGTCATCCTTTAGAGAGCAAAACAAGAAGATCCTTTAGCAAAATTTCACTTGTGGAACCTTTGGAAGGAACGTAAAGCTCGGATCTTCATAGACGAGCACAAATGTTCTGTATTGTTTATAGAGTCTACTATCATTTTAGCACTTTTTTGGTGTAAACCATCACCACCCTTTTGTAGTCATAGTCTCACTTCCCTCATTTTCAATGGACGAGCTTTTTGTAACTACCATATTGATAGGATCCTTTATTCTTTTGTAATCATTTCACCTTATCAATGAAATGTTTATGAACCTTGGACATTTGTTCCTTTGCATTATATCAATGTGAAATTGTTTCTCCTTAAAAAAAATAGATCCAGTGATTGTCTTTCCTACTCTTTTTTCTTTTTGGTTCCAACAAATTGGTTTGACTTGTTGTCTTCATCTATTGGTTATAAACTTGGGTTCTTCTAAAAAAGGGCCCATTTATGTTTTGGCTTTGGATAAAAGGACCCATTTGAATAAACTATTATTTTGGGATCCTTTTGGCTTTTAGATAATATGAAGTTACCATTTTGCCCTTATTGTTTTCTTTCTTCCCATTCTCTCATCCCATTTAAATTGAATTGTGAATTTTTTGTTGAATCAACTTGTATCTCTAAAAAAATCATGATTTAGGCAAGTTAGCTTGCATTTTAGACTAAGTTTGAAAGTTTTTTTTGGTTGATTTTTCATTTTTCTACCAATTTCAACGAGATTTGAGTTTTCAGAACTTAAGATTTGAAATAAAAAGAACACTTGAATCTAAGTCGAACCCAGTGAGATTAGGTAAATTCCGGCCAAAATTCATGAATTTTGAACAATTTTTGGTCAAAATTCATCGATTCTGATAAGTTTTCAATTAAAATTCATGCATTTAGGAAGTCGATGTTCAAGAATTCTGGCCAAGTCTCGGTCGGAATTTATGAATTTCGGCGGCTTTTCGGCTAGAACTCATGGGCTGATATTTTGATCAGGATTACGTGGTTTAGTGATTTTCCAAAAGTCACGAAATTCATCTTACCTTTTTTTTTTTAAATAATTCTTTCCTTAATCCTTCGTTCTTTTTAAATTTGAATCTATTATATATTATATTTAATATCTTAAATAGTTCCTTTAAGAGGTCTTGAAAATATTTAATGTAGACTAAAAAAATTAATTGAATCAATGGGAATGCATCAATCGAAAAATGGTCAAAAAATCTATTTTACAATTCCTCATTCATTTTGACAGGGAAAATAGGTTAAAAAGTTGATGAATATTTATTTATATTGTATTTATAAGTGAGTGCATAAATGCAATTTTGTGTCTAACTTTTTCCATGAACAATGGGTCCAAAACAACTGGTTTTTTCATAAGAGGTCTTTTTTTTTTATACAACGTAAACATTTAGAGGCCATTTTTTAGAATTACCATATAAACCTATAACCTCTAAGTGAAAAGAGGTAGTTATTATCATTATTATTATTTAATTTATTTTAAAATTTTAATTTTTTAATTTTATGTGATGTCTTGATTAATTCTGTATCAAATTCTTGCCAGTGCAAAGGTGGTGATTCAGGGGAACGATGCTTCTCCCTGTATATCTCAGAAGACGGGTAAGATTCTAAGGCTTCTTTCTTGTTGAGTTTTTCTCGGAATCTTTTTATTTGATTTACTGATAGGCCTTGTGTGTTTGTGTGTCTTATATGGTTTGTTTTAAAAGTTTTTGTAGAAGTTATTTAGGGTGACTATTGATTGTGAAAAGTCTGAATTTCGGCTTCTTCCTCGTTGAGTTTTTCTCTGTCTTTTTATTTGTTATACTAATAGCCTTTTTTATTTTTTTTACCAGAATAGGGATGGGGGATTCAAACCACTGACCTCTTGTCGCTAACACATACTATTTGCTAGTTGAGCTATGCTTTGACGTTTATGCTAATGGTCTTTGTGTGTGTGTGTGATCTTTCAGTATTACTTCTGCGTCATCATTGCTATTTTCTGTGATCTTTCATGGGGTTAATATTCACTAATTAATTTGCAAATTTTTAAAATTAATTGTTTCTAAGTACATGTATCAAAAAACACTTGATAGGTCGATGGACTTGTAGTCTACCACCATAGCTCCAGCCATTATTCTTATAACTTTCTTACGTTGAAAATCTGAAAAAGAAGCTGGAGTTGTTGTCCATCACTTTTGGACTCTTCGGTTCTTCAATTGTATTGGCATGCATATCTCCTTGAAAATTTCTTTTTGGGCATTACAGGGAGGTTTTTTTTATCCAATTTTTTTTAGGGTAATACTTTTGGTCCTTGGAGTTTAGAGTTGATGTCTATTTGGTTCTTGAGGTTTCAAAAGTGGCACTTTAGTCCTTGATGTTTGAAAAATAGTTCTAAATGGTTTCTGTGTTAAATTGACCATTAGTTGACTAACAGAAAAATGATATGACATTGTTGAGTTGGCAATTTTAAATGATTTGAGAATATTTATTGATTTTATATTGTTCTATATCATGGAGCATTTCCCCCGTTTTCTTTTCCTCTCCATTTTCTCTTCCCCCACGTTTTCTCCCTACACAATATTTCTTCTATTCTTCTCATTCTTCCCTTCTCTCTTCTCTTCTCCATCCTCTCTCTTCCCTTCCCTCCCTTTCTACTTCCCCTGTTATTCTTACATGCATGTGCAACCCAATAAATCCTTCCTTGTCTTTTTAATTTCTCTATTCTTTCATTGGTTTTTCTCCTCTAAAAAAACTTCCATCAATAAACCAAAAACCAGGCAATTATTGTATCATAAAACTCCATCAAAAAAGGAAAAAAGAAGAAAAAGAAAAAGAAAAAATATGCCACATAATATAAAATCAATATAAACTCTAAATATTTTCAAGTCATTTAAAATTGCCAACTCAATAATCTCACATCTGACACCACTTTTCTGTTAGTCAACTAACCGTCAATTTAAAATATGGTCCATTTAGAACTATTTTCCAAACCTCGAGGACTAAAGTGTTACTTTTAATACCTCGAGAACCAAATACACATCAACTACAATCTTCAGGGATCAAAAGTGTATTTGCCCTATTTTTTGTAACAATCTTTTAGGATTACAATTTAATTGAATTATAAATACGATTATTTCAAATTCTGTATCTTTGTTTTTCTTTATGTACATGTATGGCTGAAACAAGTTGATAGGACCTGAACTCATAGTTTGTTCACTACTAACCTTAGTTTGATTTCTTACCTTTATATTTGTGTTCAATGAAATTACTACTTTTTTTGTAACAAGTGGCTGGATTTCCGTTTCATCTGTTAGACTTTTCAATCCTTCATTTCCCTTGCCATGCATGTATTCTGCAACCTTTTTCTTTTTGAGTTTTGTGAGTTTCTAATTTTTATTTCAAATGATCAGGGGGGCTGCTCTTTGGATGTGCTTTCGTGCAAAATGTGGTTGGAAAGGCCGTACTCTGGTATAAAATTTTAATAAATAATTCAATTAGATATTCTTTCGTGCTAAATGTGGTTGGGGCCTTTCACCTAGGGTTGATTTGAAAAGTTGTTCAGTTATTGTTTTGCCTTTTCTTTTCTTTCTTCTTCTGCTTCTTCTTTTTCTTCTTCTTTTGTTGATAAGATAATTTGGTGTTTCACATTTTTGTATTTTGTTCAAATATCATCGAAAATTTCATAAAGTTTAATTGAGAGGTATCCTCACTACTTCTTGTAGGAAGAGGTTGATGGGGGAGGGTCTCATTTGGTTAATTTGAAATTAGTGGTGAAGCTAGTGGAACTAGGAGGATTAAGGATTCAGAGCCTGAGATTTTAAATCGAGATGTTGCTAGCAAAGTGGTTGTGACGATTCTTCCTGGAGCTTGGTGCTTTGTGGTACAAAGTTATTGTGAGCAGATATGACCCACACCCTTCGGAGTGGGTGAAAAGCAGTTGTTCTGTCTAAGGACATAGGAAAAACCTCTTGGAAGCTATCACAATTCAGTTTCTTAGACAGTTCGTTGAGTAGGGCTTGAAAGTTTAATTTTGGGAGATTGTTGGGTAGGTGGTATTGTGGTAAACCCTTTTATGAGTTGTTTCCTCATTTACATCACCTCTCTTAGAATAAGCTGCACTTGGTTGGTGGCTTTGGGTTTGCCTTCTCAGTCCGATCCTTCTTCTTTGATCTCTTTGGGCTTCAGTTGTCTTCTTTTATATAGAGAGGCGATTTATGTGGCAATTCTTCGTTCCCTCTTGCAAGACCAACATGTTCTTTGGAAGAAGGGACTCTAGAATTTGGTCTCTTGATCTTTGTGAGGCTTCTCCTCTTGATTCCTTTTACATATTTTATCTGTCACTTTTCCGGCCCAGATTACTTCTGCTTTTGTCAGTATCTGGAAGAGTACACTTCCAAAGATGGTCATTTTTTTGTTTGACAGGGTTTACATGGCCGAGTAACAACCCGATTTTCATGTTTTGAGAAGAGGATCGGATTATTTGCCAATTGCAGGTGGTTGATGCTATCGTGATTGTCTTCAAGTTCAAAACCGAGATTGATGGCAGCAGCTTGAGTCGAGAGCTACTAAGGCAATCCACTACCAAGTTTGAAAGGGAGGGAGATAGGGGATCTCCATGCCTAAAACTTCTAGATCCAATGATCTTACCTCTTTTTCTTATCTTATTATTATTTATGCTGACTGAATGGTGGGTTTTAATTTATTTATTATTATTATCTTTCTCTTTGTTTTTTTTTTTTGGGTAAGCCAACTGGCTTTTAATGAGGATGTCTTATCCCTCATGTATTTTTTCCCGATGGTTGTGAAGGAATGTTTCTTATAAAGATGGAAAAAAGTTCACAATGCAAATTGGTTCCTATCATTACTTATTGCTTCCATTAATTTACTTTACTGTTTTATTGCTTTCTTTTGTTTTCATTGACAATCAGTCTCTTTTAATTATATCAACGAAAAGTTTCATTTCTTGTTTGTTTGTGTTTGTGTTTTTTTTTTTTCAAAACTTATTGCTTCAATCTATATGAATGCACGATTGAATTTTTTGGCTTAGCATAGCTTGTGATGGCAGGCCTTTGCTGATGGTTCGTCATCATATCGAAATTTAGGTCAAGTTGCACTTAAGCAGAACAAACGGAAAATTACAGTGGAGAGTCTACAACTTGAACCGCTGTGCGATGAGGTGATATTATATTGTTCTTCATTTTGATGATAATTATTGCTATCTGGTCTGTGTTAAAGCATATATGTATGCTATTGTGTAGTTTTCTAAATATCTTATTTATAGGCGTCAATTCTTTATCCTTTATTGTAATCCTACATTTTATTCGATTAAGAAAACTTATTTTTCTATAAACTAAGAATTTAAAATCATTCCAAAAGTTCATTAAACTTATTGAAACACATCAGAAATGGATATAATTATATCATCCTTATAAAACTTGATAATTCTTTTTTTTTTTTTTTTGGGGGGGGGGGGGTAAGTTTATTTAGCTAAGAATGAAATTGTTGAATCGAATGAAATTATCTTCTTTAAACATATGAAATTTGTTTTGAGGATTTAATTTTTTAAACTAAGCATCGACACAAATATTTCCTTTGTATGTGCATTTCAATTAAACTTGCAATTGTGGAACATAAAGAAAATAATTATGTTTCTTGTTTCAGCTGGTTGCTTATTTTGCTGAGCGATTGATATCCAAGAACACATTGTTAAGAAATTCAGTTATGCAGAAAAGATTCAATAATCAGGTAAAAGGAGTTATTGTTGAATTGAGCTAGCTATGAAGCACTGACCTTCGGATGATAATCTCTTAATGGCATCTGAAGCACGCTAAGAATGCATTTCAAATCTGTATTGATGAAGTGTGCTTCATTAACTGTGGAAGAGTGTATCAATTTCATAAATTGAAATTTGATCTTTTGTGATATTTTGTTGTCCTTTATAGCTCCCTTGAATTAATGTTTTTTCTTGAAAAGGAAACAAAACTCTTCATTAAAATAATGAAAAGAAATATTGTTAATATTCTGCCATTGAATTAGAAAAGAAATATTGGGAATTTATTGTATTTTGAATCTTTGAAATATTTCTGCCATGTTTGGTAACCATTTTGTTTTTGAAAATTATGCCTATGGATATTACTTTTACCTCCAAATTTTTTCCTTTGTTATTTACTTTTCACGAATGATTTAAAAAACCAAGCTGAATTTTGAGAACTAAAAAAAATAGCTTTCAAAAAGTTGTTTTTGTTTTTGGAATTTGACTAAGAATTCAACCATTGTACTTAAGAAAGATGCAAATCATTGTAAGAAATGTGGACAAAACATGCTTAATTTTCAAAAAGAAAAACAAAAAAACTAAATGGTTATCAAATGGGGCCTTAGGGAATTATTCTATTCTTATAGTTTTGATTCACTTCTTACCAATTAGAGATCTCTTTTGTAACTCCTTTGGCCCGGGGCTTCTTTCCCTTCTTCTTTTGTAATTTCATACATCAATGAAATTGTTTCTTAAAAAAATAATAT